>NC_142935.1:60169261-60214261 GCF_046866305.1 Octopus bimaculoides
TTCTGAATGGTAGAAGTCAGACAATTGCAGCCAATGGAGAACTATCTAGGGAAACGCAAATATTGGGCGGTGTTCCGCAAGGAACTGTCCTGGGGCCACTACTGTTCATAGTGACCCTTCTGGACATGCCCACGGTCACTCGGAGAGCCACTGTCACTAGCTGCGCTGATGACACAAAACTATCTCAGGCAATAAAGAATCCTGATGATATGGTAAGCCTACAGAATGACCTAAATGCAATATACGAGTGGGCAGAGCAGAATAATATGCAGTTCAATGCGGAAAAATTTCAAGTACTGCGCTACAAGGCCACAAGGACCTCCCAACTGGCATACACAGGACCTGGAGGTACTGCAATCCCAGAACCACAAGCAGTGAGAGACCTGGGCATCAACATGTGTAGTGATGCATCATTTCACATGCACATTGTCAGGTTGACAGCAAAGTGCAGACAACTGGCAGGGTGGATACTGAGGACTTTCCGTACAAGGGATCAAAAAGTCATGTTGATTCTGTGGAAGACATTTGTTCTGAGCCGCCTAGACTATTGCTCTCAGTTGTGGTCACCACACAGTGTTAAGCGGACAGCAGAACTCGAGGCAATTCAGCGGCACTATACAAAAAAGATCGCCACAGTCCAACAGATGAACTACAGGGAGCGATTGAAGGCACTAGGTCTCTACTCCCTGGAGCGCAGGCGGGAGAGATATGTAATAATATACATATGGAAAATACTGGAAGGACTGGTGCCAAACTTTGGTATCAAGTACTACAGGAATGCCCGCACGGGTCGCCACTGCATGGTGCCAAAGGTACCGTCCACTGCATCTCACATAAGAATGAGATACTGCAGCAGCCTCGGTTTCAGAGGACCTCAGCTCTTCAATGCCCTGCCAAAACATTTGAGAGACATGCAAGACATGGATGCGGAGGTCTTCAAGACAAAACTTGACGCTTTCTTCTCCACGATACCAGACGAACCAATGGCTCATAATGAGACGCAGTTTAGGGCAGCTGTGTCAAATTCTCTTATACACCAGATGTGCCATCAAAGATCTTGATTGGACCATGTCAGGTGGGGGAGAAGAGCCATGCAAGGAACGTGAAAATCACGGTGGTGCACCAGCATGACCGCAGCCACTTGGCTGAAACACATAAATAAATAAATAAATAAATATATATAAATATATTCGTATATAGATAGATGATTAGATAGAAAAATAGATTTATTGGTGTCATCCTCTTTATACATGCGTACATAAGTCTATCTATCTGTTTCTCTCTCTCTCTCTCTCTCTCTCTCTCTCTCTCTCTCTGCATCTTATATATATATATATATATATATATATATATATATATATATATATATATATATACATATATATATATATATATATCAATACATATATACATACATACATACATACATACCTATATATATATATATATATATATATATATATATATATATATATATATATATATATATGAACATACATACATGAAGACAAATTGTATATACATGGAAACATATACAGATACAATGTTAATATCGAGTAGCAACAAAAGGTTCGCACAAATGCCGAGGGTTTCTTCCGTTAACCTTGAATGTATTCAGGGGCGTTTTTTATGGGGGCGAGTTCCAGTTTCCCTTTCCAACGCTTCATCCTCATGGCTCCGGGATAGGTGATTATTTTCACTCTCCTCCCGTATAAGGATTTCCAAATCCAGTGGCTTCATGTCCTTGTTGCAGACGTTCTTGAAATGCAAATTAAGTCGTCCGTGTCCTCTTGTACCTGTGACCTTTTCCCCATGCAAGAAGGCTTTTGTGAGCCACCCGACTGGCATGCCATATGCATGACCCAAACGTCTAAGAGAGAGCGGATGGAGCATGGTGAATGTAATGGCGCTGTTGAGGACCTCAGGTTTGGTGACCCGGGGATCCACTTGATATACAAGATGCGTCTCAGATTACGAAGGTGGAAGGAGTTGAGGCTCCCGTTGCGACTGTAATAGAAGTTCCAAGTCTCATTGTCGTAAAGTAGTGTGCTGAGATGCAAGCCTTATAGACAGCAAATCTTGGTGTTTACGGCCATTTTCTCTTATTCCAGACACTATTTGTGAGGCAGGCAACTGTGGAAGAGGGTCATCCAGTTCACCTGCTGATCTCAGTGTTCAAGGAGAGACCATCAGAGGTTGTAGCCCCAAAAGAAGCGTTTTCATAGATTACCTCTAGATTGTAGCTGTTGTGGGTGATGGGGTATGGGTTGACACCTTGACCCAATACATTGCTATTCTTTAGACTGATAGCCTAGCTAAATTCCTGACCAGCTATTCAGAATTTGTCTACGTGGTGAAGATTGCCATCCGTTGGGTTCGCAAGGAGGGTGCCTTCCAATGACTTGAGGGATACATGTCTTAGCTGTCTGCTGCTTTGCATTAGCTTTTATATGCTATTTGACTGGGTAATGGTGCGTAGTATAATGTGTTGCTGGTGTTTCAGATTACTGCAAACTAGGGACTGAATTCTGTCATAACCAGCATTCTGAAAATGAACAGCACGTCCCTCGGCTGCGTTAATCTTGTAAGACCTAGATCTAGCTGGTGCCAGTGCTCTGAGCAAGGACGAGGCCAGGAAAACCTGTGTTGTGCATTGGCTTGGAAGTAGGGGTGACACATATTTGTGGGGCATACAGAGCTCAAACAGGTGTTATCCAAAGCAATCGTGTACGAGCGGCGTGATAATCTCACACTGTGGCGTCGAAGTTGCCAAATAGCATCAGATGCACCCCATATGGGATC
Organism: Octopus bimaculoides; assembly: GCF_046866305.1. NCBI lineage: Eukaryota > Metazoa > Mollusca > Cephalopoda > Octopoda > Octopodidae > Octopus > Octopus bimaculoides. The sequence goes on from NC_142935.1 coordinate 60,172,064, forward strand.
GTTTGTATTTTCCTATAGAATTAACGTAGAAGTTATCCTTGTCGTCTTGTGTGGAATACCGGTTTGAGGTATAAGCACTTATACGTTTGACAACTCCATCAGAAGTGTGCTACCAGATTGAGAGAATCGGGTGGGAACCGTCGCAGCGGAGCTCCAACAACATAAGCAGTGAGTTGCTCACGGCAAAGCCGACGCCATGTTCTCTGGCTTCATCTATTCTTTTCGTCTTCCAGAAGAAATGGCACACTCTCTTTCACAAAGGGTCCCCGAAACACAGACGGTTGTTTCCTGGTGTACGGCAATATCCAAATTCTTAGCAATTCATTATTGGTCACTGCTGTATTGCTTCTGTCGCTGAACTTCTGAGGATCTTCTGGCAGACAACTTGTTATGGTGCTTATGTTCTAACATCGAATGCTGAATGCTGGTTTCTTACAATGTTTGTTTGCTTGTCTGATAATTGTTTTGCTTTGAGCAGTGTTTACAGCTTGTGACTCAGTATATTTGCTTCCCTAAACCCCACACACGCAGTGGATCAGATAAGCTGTGACTGGACAGTGCCTGACTGGCTGTGGGTAGCTCAACTTTGGGCGGTCGAGCTATCCTGTGAGACTTAACGACCTCTCCCTTTCTCGAAAGATGACACTGGCTCTTTGCACGTTCGATAATCATATGCCGCGCATCATATGATACAGATATCAAATCCGTCGTTAACACTTCAGGAAGATCTTTTATACCCACCCACGCATCTTTACATTTGCCAATGTGTTCAAATATTCGTTAACATAGGATGAACTGGAGATGCATGAAAACACTCACATACAGACACACAAACAAACACAGACACAGACACAGACACACACGCACATACGCATACATTTGCATGTGTGTGAATGTGTATGTGTGTGCTGTGTGTATGTATGAGTACGTCCATGTTTACATGTCTGTGTGAGTGCTGTGTAATAATATTGAACTTATTCCTCTACAATTGGATGAGGGTAAAATATCTTCGTTGGAGATAGTATGTGAAGAATTCGACCACAGACAAAATAATAGTATGTATGTTTGCAAATACTCCGTCGTAGATATATTTATAGAATTCATTTGATTCTGGCTAGAAACGCCTGAACATATCGAATAATGCCTAATCTATAAATATCAACTGATACAAACAAAAAGTACTAGTTCTAAAATCGCTCTAAGTAATCAACGCTTTAGTTGCTAACAAGTAATATTCACTGCCGTGAAGTTTACGGTGTATTTACAGATTATTCTCAGTGTAGTATATCTGGAAACACGGTGCGACACAAAGCGGGACATCACACTGTTCACAATCAAGCATTTTTATTATCACATACCGTGCTTCTCAGAAACAACACGTCTTGAGTACAGTCGAGGTTTCTTCCCTGATGGGGGAATAATGGCGGACAAATGTCTGCCTCTCAACCTCGCTAGTTCAAATGGAGCTAATGGTTTGCCTTGTGGCGTATACCCTTCAGGAGGGTGGTTATAACGCAACTCTTTATCAGTGCTAGTCAAAAATCAACTCGACTCCTCATCTCCGTCGATGCAAGGAAGGTGTTGACCAAGGTCGAGCAAATGGAAAATCTTTCTTATACTATTTGATGTTTATTTTTCTAACACAGGAGTGAGATGTGTCTATTTTATCGGAAAAACCTACCCCACTCATGCCTTCATTTTAACTGAGGACAAGACATGGCTTCCTGATAATATTTCCACGCTTCTAACTTTCCGACATTTCAGCAGTATGTCGGTGGTTAACATTTTAACAAGATTTTACCTTTCCATACCTAAGCGAGTAAACCATTTCTAGCGGGGCGAATGTCAGCCTCTCCCTTTCTGAGAGCTAAATTCTGATCCTTGGGCATGTCCTTCTGATTCAGACGAACTTTTACGACTACTTTCGATTTCTGTCAATGAGAGACAGAAATACTGAGGGGGCTGAACCAGTTATCCGCAAAAACATAATACTCTTTTCCGAGTATATTTTCATTCAGCTCCAATACCATTTTCTGACTTACGCTAATGTTACTTTAAAAATTACTTGAGTATATTTTGAAATTGGATATGCATCCTGATACAACACCTCCACTCTGGCAGACTTTGAAAACTTTGATCCCGAATCACGCCCGTTTTCTGGATTGCATTGCATGAATCCAAGTCTAGAATATACAGTTTTGAACTGATGAGTTAGAACATCAATGACTGGCCGCAGTTTAGCCAGTAATCGTCAACTCAAAAATCGTTATCCTTGCAGTGCAGATTATGTAAAATCTGCTCGAACCGATCACGAAACCTCATGTGAAACAATGTTATCCAAAAAACAGGGTCCCTGGACCAGCATAATTTCATATCCAGTTTGGGATGTAGACGCAGTATTATCACCAGGGCACAGAAGAATCTCCAACTAATCGGCCGTGACACGTATCAACTTCCTGGTGTGACTTCACTGGATATGGCGACAATTGACCGCGGTGTATTGATTTGACTTGTATTAAATGTGTTTGATAAGTACCGGCATCATAAAAAATCTGAGCGAATGGAGTGGCGTAGTCGTTGCGTCCACGTCGGGGACTGCAATTCTGGGACGTTCCACGAATCCATGCCATTTTGGGAATCTGTCCTTCGAACAGTGTATAGTTTCACTGGTACTGCGTTATATTTCAGTATACGCAGCCGGTTGTTCGTTAGAGTCAAACGATGAACAACTGTCTCTTACAATTCCTGCTGGCTGTGGTACTTCATCGATCTGTAGGATAGTCTCTCTCTGGGCTCGAATTGTAATCTGACTCATTATCATCATACTCATGACGGGAAAACCGTAATACCGGTTCCCCGTGACTCTGAACTTCACATTTCGGAGGCATGCCGAGTGTGAGAAAATTCACAAAGAGTTCAATAGCAATGTCCACGATTTTACAGATCACTTCGATTTGAGAAACTGAGCAGAGGCATTATTTACTCTTGTAAGCATCTGAACGGAAATAATATTCACATTTTCACACAAACAACAGCGGTATACGTGATTGCACGCATGTCTCTGTTGTCAGCGATACGCGTTGAAGTTACATGCATGTAACTTCAACTGAGAGTTTCACATAACAATAACAAACAAAACAGCACATCCGATATTCCAAAGACAAATGTAGCTTGCAGCCATAACCGTCACCTGCTGTTATCTGATAAATACCTATCAGAAAAAAGTTGCGGCCATATCCGCTATGCGGATATACACTGACATAGCAGCAATCTCGGACGTAGTCCCGTCACATACACAGTGTTTTGATGCGATCAGTACTGATACACCTCTACAAGTGGTTAACAATCGAATATGAAAAATAACAGATAACAAAACAAGAGGACATTCATACGGAATGTATTGGATGCAACACTTTGTAAAGCTGAAAGAGAGTGTGGGTATTTTACATTTCTATCGTCAAAACGTGAATCGAGGAATAGTGCAGAGAAAGAAAAATCATCCGGAAAAGCACATTTGTGGTTGCATGTCTGAAGTGACCAACCTTCAGTGGAGAGAAATAGATTGGTTTTGGGAACAGGAGAGAGCAAAGGTGATCAGGGTGTGTGAGAGTGTGTGTGTTCGTGTGTCTGTGTGTTCGTGTGTGTGTGTGTGTGTGTGTGTGTGTGTGTGTGTGTGTGTGTGTGTGTGTAAGTGTTTGTGGTATATTTGTTGGTGTATGTATATTAGCTTATGTGAGTAATGTATGCGTAACGGTGCAGTGTCGACGGACGGATGAGTGGCCGGTGTGCAGTTAGTTGACGAGGGGCAATACGGCGTGCGTGTGACTGCGGGTGTATTGCTGCCTGTGTGTGTGCGTTTGCGAGTGTGTATGAGGGCCAGAGCTTGCGTGTGTCTGCATGTGCATATTAGTGCATGTATATTTGTGTATATGTGCGTATTAGTGTGTCTAAGGACACATTTCTGAACGTGTTTCAGTGCATGTGCGTGTGCGTGGGTGTATGCATGCGTGTATATGTGCACGTGCATATGAGTCTCTGACGGCGTAGGTGGGGGGTGGCGTGTGTGTCTACGAGTGAGAGCTTGATCGTTTATATGTGGAGGTGTAAGAGTTTGTGAAGGCCGGTGCAGGGCCATGTGTTCATATGGGTGTTCTTCTATGTGTATTTGTATCTATGCGTGCGCGTACGTGAGTATTTATGTGTGTGTAGGTCTGTGTGTGTGGCTGTGTATCATAGTGTGTGTATGAAAGATTCTATTTGTGCCTACCAGGATATGTAAAAGATGGTGTCGTGTTTAGTCCAAACGGAGAGTGACGTAACACTGTTGAAGGCGATGACTGGTGTTGATGGATCCTGTGTACTCTTAGGTGTGAGGTGAAGTGGATTGCGGAGTAAAAATGACAGGCGACGGACATGTATGTACATATGTGTGAGTGCGTGTGTGTGTATGTATACTCACGTACACATACAGACAGACAACCAACATCCACGTGTGTATGTTCGTCTTTATGTTTGTCTTAGTGATATTTAATGACATTTTTCCGACTTGGAAGAAGTTCGTTTCTAAAAGAGAAAGTGTAGCGACAGCCTTAATGTGAATGATCATCTTCATCAAAGAAATTTGCGTGACAGTACTACCAGTTCGTGGACTAAAAAACATCATTCCACCTTCATCTTCACCTTCATCAAATTCATTCTCATCATATATCAGCAGTGTTCTATAGGATAATAGCAGAAGGTACAGGTGGAAATATATTTCGCAGACGTTAGTTATATTCCTATTTGATCTGAATTATTTATCGTCTGAGGTACGCCCTTCCTTCATGCCCCATTTAACAAATATTTGTTTTTTTCTAAAACAGCGAAAGGATTGACTAATTTTAATTGAGTATCCCTAAAAAGTAGGTTCTCTTCAAGTTCCAAAGTTGAATAAAACCAGACTCTAACGTGATTTACAGTAACAAAAGTAAGAAATATTTATGAACCATTCTAATTGTTATTTTCAGACGTTGTCAAAGATGAAATTATTCATGAGTTTTCATTTTGTATATAACATCTTTGGTATTGCAGCTCATAAAATGTCTTCACAATATTTCGTATTTACTATATTCATTGAAATACATAAAATAACCATACCGTTAGTAATTATATGTATTTGTTGTCTAACACGAAAACTAACATGTTCCTCTTTTTTACGGTTTGCTAATGTTTGTTATATATTTATACTTCAGTCTGTCAGATATGGCAACTTCAAGTGCATTATTGTTGAAATCGTACATATCTGCCGCAATTTTACAAAAATATATAGTTACGTAATATAGCTTTTCTGAAATTAAACTTTAACCTATAGCCAACAACAATTACGACTTTGACTAAAATTTTACCATTCTTGTTACAGCGTGGAATGCATTCTGTGCGCTACAAACGATTCTAACCCAAATAACGGGTAAGTGGTATTTTGAAAATATCTAAGTTTCAAACGCCCTTTCAGAAATAAACGTATAATAGCATACGCTCATATTGTATAATGTTTCCCATAATTTATCATGTCATGTATCTGGCATATAAGTTTATGCCGGTTAATGGTATTTGATGTTAGTTTATTTTCAAAATAATACAGACATGTTCGCGCAGGCATGGCGAATTTTTAGAAAGTGGCAGGTGGTATGAACATTTTTAGAAATTATGTCTACATTTACTTATATCTGGCACCCCTAGAATAAGGATGCACTTTAATCGATTTGACTAATCACATGAGATGTTGCTTTGTATTAAAAATACGGATTTGTTTATAGATCGAATATTTTTGTAGCACAGTCATTGAGATGGATGTCATATGTTCTAAATATAGCAGCCAAATAGGCCTATACCTGAAATCACGCTCCGCAACATGTCTTTTTTTTTTTGCATAATCGTATGAAATCCTGCGTGTAGAATGCAATTTGCAAAACGTTTCTGAAAACTCCGAAAAGTAAAAAAAGAGTTACGTCAGGTTATATATCATGCGTAATTCTACGGTTTCATATCAAAGCACAAGTGTTATTTTCAGATGTTGACAAACCGTGTAGTCACGCACAAAATAACAGCTTTGAAATCGTGTTTCTTGATTGGGTAAAAATCAACAAATTTTAAACCTCTATAACTTTTTAAAAACCCATTTCTGGAAAATTTGCGTAACTCCAGCATTTTAGCTTGGAAAGTATATTAATGTAACAAATTTTAAAATTTTCGATAAACTTTTATTTTTGAAATGCTGGCAGCCAAACAAAGTAGATCTTTATTTGCTCCAGTAAAGAAGCATCATCTGACGCAAATATTTCAACTACTTCTCTTTGAGAATACCATACAGCCTTTCTGATGCCGTCCGTAGAAATTTCTTTTCACATTTTCACTTTATTAATACCTCCATATATTAACTATTCACATTCATTGCTCAATGACATGATGGAGCGATTTCAAAATGTTATTGCGCTGAATATTCCAAACTTGTATAGCAAAGATTTTCAGCTCGATGCTGTCGATTGCGAGGACGACGTTGTGGAAGAATTTATAGAATTACAAAATGAAAATGACACCGCAATGCGATATCGCCGTAATGGCAAGGAAGGTTTGTTGCATCATCAAAATATATTGAATTTCTTCCAACCTGTGGAAACATCTGAAATCCTTTTTTCTTGCCTTCCTTATCTTGCACCTTCTTACAAATAATTTCAGCCATTGAAATAAGAATTAAGAAAATGATACATATTAAGCATACACTGAGTATATATTTAACAGAAAACAATTATAATATTATAATATTTATTGACTTAATGAATATATATATATATATATATATATATATATATATATATATATATATATATATATATATATTTGACAGGAAAGACAACAAAAGAAAGAGACCTCGATATTATGCATATAGAGGAATTTATCTGTAAAAATATGTCACACTTATTCAGTAGCCATGATAAAACTCCGAGTTTCGGATGCTAGGGAGGGAACTCACGACAACATGAGGTGGAAAGAAGCCTTCTTTTATAACACGGAAGAGGATACTACAGACAATACTTTCTATAGATTTAAATCCAAGAAATTTCCTCCAAAAATTAAAGGCTTGGAAGACTTCGAAACGGACCTACTGAAGATCATGGACAAATTAAAATTTCGTAAGTCTTTCAACACTTTCCAACAGAAACGGAAAAAAGACATTAAACACATAAAAAATTCCAAACAAAGTGTACTTTTTTCCGACAAGACCAAGAACTTATACTTAGTAGAGAACAATACATATTCACGACTCCTACATGATAGCATCATCAACAAATACACCAAGGCTAGACCACAAACCTATAACGATATTAATAAAGAAGCTAGTAATATCGCCGCCAGACTCAAGTTAGATACAAAAAAATACAGGTCCTCCCCCAAAAAGAAGCCTTTATAACTATCAAAGACCCTAAAAAGAACTTCCAATCCAATCCTAAGGGTAGGCTTATTAACCTAGCGAAATCAGAGTTTGGCATTATTAGTAAAGAAATTTTAGGGAAAATTAATGCGGAAGTCAGGAATGCCACTAGGTTAGTAAATGGCCTAATAGTATAGAAGTCGTCGACTCGTTTAAAGCTATTAAGATCAAGAAAAATGCGAGATTAACGCAGTTCGATATTGTCGATTTTTATGCTTCTATCTCCAAAGAGCTGCTCCTGAAAAATGGAGGGCATGGAGCTCTAAAATATGAGAGTTAACGCCCCTATTGGGTGTCTTAATGTGAACCGCAGAAGTTGAATTGTTAAGAATCTTTTTAAATTGGTTCTTATATGTATTGTTCGAATTTCTTTGAAATAGGAAATATATGTATGTTCACTGGGTTTGTAAAAGAGAGCAAAGCTACAGGAAACTAAAGGACGAATGATCACAATAAGCGGTCAGCTACCCTACCATAGTCTTTACTACTCCCCAATGTAGGATTCCTCGCCATACAGGTGCCAGGCACAGCCATAAGATACATTGCGGATCTATACTGATGGGTAACTATACTGATGGGTAACTATACTGATGGGTAACTATACTGATGGGTAACTGGACAGAATAAATTTACAATCTATAAATGTCTTTAAATAACAAGTCACTCATCTGGGAAGGCCTTGAAATCGATGTTACCATCGGGGTACTATGTGTGACCCAGTGATAATAAAAGATGCAAAAGAGGTATGTAACCGAATAACTTTACTGAACATTTTGCAACTGAATCAGTGGAGGGAAAGATGCCTCTCATTTACTTGACAATTTATGCACAACATTGCAGAAATCACAATCTAAATATAACTCAAAGCAAACTCTTACACTGTTCTACCATTGAATTACAAATAACGCTCATCTTTTAAGCTCGGGTGACCCTACTGCTTCCAAGAGTACAACTGTATTCATCTTTGCTTAGATACAATGACTAAATTGTGGGTGCTAATTCCCTATGAAGGGGTCTTTCTAACTTCTAAAAAGATGAAAGTTTAGAAATATTATTTCATTTGTGTCTAATATCAATGGTTAAAATTTCATCAACAGCAAAAATATATGAATTTTCATGGGGGTTATGGACATTATGCATTGAATATAATTTCCAAATTTCATAAAGATCCATGCAGTACTTTTGACGTAGTTTTCGATAAAATGACTAAATGACTAAAAGTTGGGATTTAAGGCCCCCATTAGGGGGTCTTAGAAACATCATGAGAAGGTAAAACTTTGAGAATACTTCTTGATGTGTGTCAACTACCCATGGTTGAAAGTTCATCAACATCGAAAATTCATGAATTTTCATGGGGGATCTGCTCCCTTTCAACCATCTCAAATTCAAACCAAACATATTGCATTATACCTGCCGTTATCCATTGAATCTCATAATATCGTAATCTCATAATTATCATAAGGATTCATTCTGTAATATTGGTCTAGGAATTTGTATGAAACACAGCATTACCCTTCTCACTAGGCTTGGATTTTGCGTCCCAAATTTCATTAGGATCGGTGCAGTAGTTTTCGAATGTATAAGTAACACACGAACACACATAAATACATTGAATTTTACTTTTATATAATACATATGACTATGCACATATACATACATGTATGTGTGTGTGTATTATATATATACATACACACAAAGATAGATTGATAGATGCAACTGAGTGGAAAAAGAAAAATAAGAGAAACTGTCTGGTCCTTTTTTTTTTAGTTTGATAAGCCTGGTACTTATTTTATTAGTTTCTTGTTGTCAAAACAGTAAGTTATAGGGATGTAAATAAACGAACAGCAGTTGTGAATCAGTGATGAGGGAGAAACGCATAGATAAAGACACACACATACACTTCCATATATACATATATATACGATTGATTAATTTCAGTTTCTGTCAACAAAATCCACTCACAAGGCTTTGGTTGGTCTGAGCCTATAGCAGAAGACACTTGCAAAGTCACCACACAGTGGTACTGAACTCTGGACCACGTGTTTTGGAACCAAACCACATTTCTTACCACACAGCCACACCTGCTCCTATGTATATGTGTGTGTGTGTGCGTGCGTATGAGTGTATGGGCGTATATATGTATGCATGTATATATGTGTGTATATATATATATATATATATATATACACACACACACACACACACACACACACACACACACACACACATATATATATATATATATATATATATATATATATATATATATATATATATATATATATATATATATATATATAAGCAATGTTAAATCTCTGCACGAGGTATTAACAGTAACTGCACGATAAAGTGAAGTATATTTGCCACTTAAATGAGGCTGACCCCGAGGGGTGGATGTTACTGTTGCTTTTAGCCCCAGGAGGACATCTCCTCCAACTGGCTATCGACACACATTTGTGTCCTGTCTGTATTTGCCAAGGGAAGTTATCTTTCCCATCTTGATCTACGATACGTACGTACTCGAGTTTCAGGGTTATTTCCCTTCTTCAGCGTACGACAATCGCCGACCATCGATGCAAAAGATATTCCTTGGCAAATATATATAACTTTTTCCAGTTAAATTATTCACTGATATCGAAAAAGTGAAAACAAGCAATGTTAAATCTCTGCACGAGGTATTAACAGTAACTGCACGATAAAGTGAAGTATATTTGCCACTTAAATGAGGCTGACCCCGAGGGGTGGATGTTACTGTTGCTTTTAGCCCCAGGAGGACATCTCCTCCAACTGGCTATCGACACACATTTGTGTCCTGTCTGTATTTGCCAAGGGAAGTTATCTTTCCCATCTTGATCTACGATACGTACGTACTCGAGTTTCAGGGTTATTTCCCTTCTTCAGCGTACGACAATCGCCGACCATCGATGCAAAAGATATTCCTTGGCAAATATATATAACTTTTTCCAGTTAAATTATTCACTGATATCGAAAAAGTGAAAACAAGCAATGTTAAATCTCTGAACGAGGTATTAACAGTAACTGCACGATAAAGTGAAGTATATTTGCCACTTAAATGTGGCTGACCCCGAGGGGTGGATGTTACTGTTGCATTTAGCCCCAGGAGGACATCTCCTCCAGCTGGCTATCGACACACATCTGTGTCCTGTCTGTATTTGCCAAGGGAAGTTAATACCTCGTTCAGAGATTTAACATTGCTTGTTTTCACTTTTTCGATATCAGTGAATAATTTCACTGGAAAAAGTTATATATATTTGCCAAGGAATATCTTTTGCATCGATGGTCGGCGATTGTCGTACGCTGAAGAAGATAGAAATAAAGGTAATAAAAGTCATTATTGTGGGTTGTTGAAAAGATTCAGAAGCATACCGGTTTCGTAATATTAATAATCATTGATTTGAATGCACACCGAATACTGAACGATGTCAGGTCTTTAATCCCTTAGTAAAACGATTATGTGTAAGGGAAGTAAATAGTTCTGGATTTGGTGCAATTAAGGTAGATCTAGATCTGTAATGTGAATGGTGTATGGGGGTTAGTGGTATTAAATGGAAGATTAGTAGTGTTCTATATTATGTTATGTGTTCATATTTAGTTGAGGAAGATATTTATTGATGAAAATCGCCTCTTTATTCATTCGTTGTTGTGTTGAGGTGTTCTGTGAACATTGATAGAAGGGAAAAATTAGGAAATTAGAAAAATTAGGAAATAATGACTTTTATTAGCTTTATTCCTATCTCAGTTCATCTAATGGTATATATCTATCGTTACTTTTCATAACAAGCGTTTACTTTTTTTGATTTCCAATGTGCATGTTCGCTTATTATTCTGCTTACTCCCCACCCCCACTATATATATATATATATATATATATATATATATATATATATATATATATATATATATATATATATATATATATATATATATTTCGTATTGGGATTTGGTTTGCAAGACTCTTTATGTGAGTTGGTGCGTTGAAGCATATTGTGCTGTGTCTGGGAGAGTCATCCCCTTTTAGTTGCGTCTTGCAAACATTTTCAATAGTCTTGACTCCGTTATTTACACTGCGTTCCTTTGTGTTTGTTTGTGCGCATATGAGTGGGGTAGTGTGTATATATATATATTTCGTATTGGGATTTGGTTTGCAAGACTCTTTATGTGAGTTGGTGCGTTGAAGCATATTGTGCTGTGTCTGGGAGAGTCATTCTCTCTTAGTTGCGTCTTGTAACATTTTCAATAATTTTGACTCCGTTATTTACACTGCGTTCCTTTGTGTTTGTTTGTGCGCATATGAGTCGGGTAGTGTGTATGTGTGTGTGTGTGTGTGTGTGTTTGTATATATGTGCCTGGTACCCCCTGTCTCCTTGTGTGTGCATGTCTGAATGTGTGTGTGTGTCTGTGTTTTGCAACTATGTGCATCTCCATATGTGTGGAAGTGTGTCTCCACATGTACCCTTGTATGAAGTAAAATGTGTGGAAATATATAGTCATGTGTTTCAGTTTTCATTCGCGGATGTCTGCTTGTCTGTTCATACAACCTATGTACATATCTGTCTGTACGTTGCTCTGTTTACTTTCATAACCATATGCTTATATACACGTGCATATACATATATATACATATACCCACACGCAAATACATACATCTATCTACATAACGGCCCACTAACTATTCTACTCTACCTGTGTAAACTGTGGGTATGGGAGTATGATATCTAATATGTATATTTCCTATTTAGTATTGGAGAAGTTTCATTTATGAGGACGGACTCCCGTGTTTCTCTGAGTGTTGGGTCCTTTTGGTGCTTGGATATACGATGCGGATGTCAGGTTGAACAAGGTTGCCTCCATGTTGGTCCTTGGCATGTTGGTAGAGTATGGAGGACTGTTTTTTGTCGCCATATTGTCTCAAATGTTCATTTAGTTGTTCCGCAATACTCCTAGATGTCTCCCTTATGAATGTCATATTCATGTCTTTACAAGTAACCTCTATGCATGTTATGCTGTAAACTACATTTCGAGTTATACAAATAGTGCCAGGGTTAATCCTACATACCATGCAGTTATCATTGGTGTACAAGGTATTTTGAAAGGTGTAGGTCTTTTGTAAAGCTTCAAAATATGTTGTTGAAAAGAACTCAGCCTTGTCACAAAACATGAAAATTAACATACTGATAGCTGAGTTAGTTAAGATACTGAACAACGTATCGTTGTAACTTTGTTAAATGACTTTATATCATGGTTTGCAAAAAAATATCTATTTTTATATTAATTCAATTGATTTTTCATGATAATTTTAGTCGATACCTTTTTTAACACTAAATTAATTAGTAGTAAGTTTATCATCTTAGCCTAAACTAAGACTTTGATTAGATTAGGGTTGAAGATTTTCCATTAATACTGTTTAATATTTCTTTTTATTTTATGGGATAAATAATTAGTCTTTTTATTTAATTTCTTTAACTATACGATAGAGTTAATAGTTTTATTATGATTTAAGTTATATAAATTATAATCTTTCATTCCTAATAAAATCTTCATTTATGTTTTTATATCTATTTATTCTATTCCTTTTCTTTACGCAATATTTTCACGAGACTTCTTTCAATTAAACATTTTAGTCTAAGATCGTTTAGATACGTGCTACTTCTATCTTTATTATTTTAACCTAAAACTTCGATCAAATTGTATTTTAAACGAAAGTTTCATTAAAATTAGTTTTTGCAGATAATATTCCTGTTTGCTTATATTATAATATAGTTAATCATTGAACGTTTATAATTTTGATATTTTTAATATTATTTTTCTATCTTAATATAAGTATTTTATATACATTCATTTGTTATTTATTGTTGGTTGATATATATGTATGCTTTTATTATTATTGTTGTTGTTTTTTTTGACCTGAAGATTAGCTATATTTTTTAATAGAATTGATTTTCGATAGATTTAATCGATTTATATATTCTTTCTATTTGGAAATTGGTTATGAATCATGTGTAGTCGTTTTATTATCATTATCTTATGGTATTTACTTTGTATTATATTATACTTATTTATTGTGCCTTTACTTATTACTTTTTCAATATGTGACAGTGGATTTTCATCGATGAGTTCATGAACCTTGGTTCTTTTCCCTAAAACTATATATTTATATTTTATACTGTGAAACTTAATTTAATTTAACTTTTTAATAAATTGAATTTAATTGAGTTTTTACCTGTAAATTTGGATTTTTATCCCTAATATCATTTCTATATATATATATATATATATATATATATATATATATATATATATATATATATATAGGCGATACTCAGTTTCTATCTCCGTAAGTAAATTTAGATTTCCATGCTACAACATCCATGGCTTCTTTGAGACAAACAAACGTCGACGGTTTCAATTCGCTCGGTTTGAGTGCGTTATCACGTTCGACATGAGCTGCAATGTACTGTTTATTCAGTTTCAACATGTTATTCTGCACATGCCAAACTGACCATTACGCAAAATACATTCATCCATTAACTCATACTTATACAATCACATGCACATAAGACGTGAAAATCAGACAACGTTGAAATTCCTTTGATTAATATATTCTTCTATACACAATAATACACACTCGTGTGTATATATATATATATATATATATATATATATATATGTGTGTGTGTGTGTGTGTGTGTGTGTGTGTGTGTGTGTGTGTGTGTGTGTGTTTGTGTGTGTTTGCGTGTGTGTGTGCGTGTGTGCGCGCGCATGTATTTATATATATGTATATATATATATATATATATATATACAAATACATCCATCCATCCATCCATTCATCCATACATACATACATACATACACATGGTTCCGTGTTCAGTCCCACTGCGTAACACCTGGGGCAAATGTCTTCTACTATAGCCTCGGGTTGACCAAAGCCTTGTAAGTGGATTTGGTAGACGAACACTGAAATAAATCTGTCGTATATATGTTTCTGTGTGTATGTGTGTATGTGTGTGTGTATGTGTGTGTGTGTGTGTGTGTGTGTGTGTGTGTGTGTGCGTGTGTGTTTGTGTGTCTGCATTTGTCCCCCAACATTGATTGACAACCGGTGCTGGTGTGTTTAAGTCCCCGTAACCTAGCGGGGAAAAAGAGACCGATGGAATAAGTACTAGGCTTACAAAGAATAAGTCCTGGGCTTACAAAGAATAAGTCCTGGGGTCAATTTTCGCGACAAAAGGCTGGGCCCCAGCATGGCCACAGGCAAATGACTAAAACAATTAAAAGAATAAAAGAAAAAGAATAATATATTTATATATATGGTAAACGAATAACAGAAGACAGAGTATACTAGAATTTATTATTAATCACGACAATTTTTTCGACATGTTATATTTAAGTCAAATTTCCGAACATTCAAGTTCATTCCGGAACAATTTTTAATAGCAGATTTTTGCATTACACGTATGGGCGTACTTGTGCCATCTCATACGTGAGATAAGTATATAAAAGGAAAATTTAAAGAACGAGTACGTATCTCTCAAAACGCTGCTAATTTTGATTTAATTATTATGAACATTTCATTTCATTTCATTTCAGGCAATGTTTCACTTCTGACTCCGAATCCCATCGGTGTTTCTATAGTTGGTGAGTCAAAACTTTTGTAACATAATTTAAGACATTGAAAATATAAATTTTAAAGAAACTTCCTATCTTTGCTTCGGTTTACCTTTTTATTATATTTTTATCAGTATAAAATTCACTACAAAGCATATATTGGGAATGGGCTCATCAAACATTTCAATGACATGGACTGACCATGGGAGTAGTTTCCCAATAATCATAGTTTGGATAGACGTAATCCCTGTTTCATTATGTGCCTCATTGGCAGAAAGCAGTGGGGACCAACATATTTTTAGTATGTGGGGAAGACATTTCTGGAAACGTCTTTCCAACATTTTTAGATGACAGGTGCATATTGTCCAAGTTTCGAAAGAATACACCAACAAATTAGACATAACCTTGACAGTAGTATCAACTTTGATATGGCACTGAGACAAGAATTTAGAATGTAGTCAACGAAAGACGTTGGCTGCCCTTGGGATGCTTTGGATGCGACAAGTCATTTCAGAATCAATACAAAGTATCTATATATATATATATATATATATATATATATATATATATATATATATATATATATATATATATATATATAAGCAATGTTAATTCTCTAAATGAAGTATTAACAGTAACTGCACGATAAAGTGTAGTATATTGCCACTTAAGTGTGGCTGACCCCTAGGGGTGGATGTTACTGTTGCTTTTAGCCCCAGGAGGACATCTCCTCCAGCTGGCTTATCGACACACGACTGTGTCCTGTTTGCCAAGGGAAGTTATCCCTCTCACCTCGATCAGCAGCACGAACGTATCCGGATTTCAGGGTTATTTCCCTTCGTCGGCGTTCGACAGCTGATGAACTTGGTGAGAGAGACAAAAACCTGGCAAACTTATATCTTCTTTTCCAGTGAAATTTTTCACTGATATTGAAAAGGTATATATATATATATATATATATATATATATTCTAACCTTGTCTGACTTTCAAGTTTTATTATAAGTTTGTAAATAAGACGTGAAAAATCAAAGTTGGAAATCCTTTGATTAATATATTCTTCTATACACACCTGTCTGGATGTGTGTGTGTGTGTGTGTGTGTGTGTGTGTGTGTGTGTGTGTGTATGTGTAGTAAACGAAAGACAGAAGTTAGAATATACAATAATTTTTTATTAATCACGACATTTGGTTCCACACATCTAGCACCCATCCGTGACGGTTTGAACACTTAACAACAGTTTTAGGAGCATCCGGCTGTGTGGATGTTTCTCACCGGGTAATAAATCGACACAACACTTTAAAATACCAGTTCCGCAATATATATTTATATGTAGGTATGTATGTGCGTATGCATGTAAGTATGTGTGTATGTATATATGTATGTATGTATGTATATATGTATGTATATATGTATGAAACAGCTGCTTGACCATTCAGATATCAGCTTGCTATAACTTGAATTTGCAAAGGCATTTGATATGGTAGATCAGGGCATAATATGTCATAAGCTGGTAGACCTTGGAGTTTCTGGAAAACTTTCCTAATTACAAAAGTCAGGCAGCTATAGCCAATGGAACCCTTTCTCAGGAATATCAAATCCTAAGTGGCGTCTCCTAGAAAATTCATCTGGGGTTATTACTGTTCATAATAGATCTCTTAGACATGCCCATGGTTACACGGACAATCGCTGGCACCAGCTACGCCACTGAAACAAAATGATCAAACTCAAGAAAATATCAAGATGACAACACAATGTTACAGCGAGACTTGAATACAATATATTAGTGGGCCAAAATTAATAACATGCAGTTCAATGCTGGAAAACCTCAAGCACTGTCAACTGATAAATGCACTGCAGTCTGCATATACAGGAACCGAAGGCACTGCAATACCTGTGCCACAAGCCTGAAAGTCTTAAAGATCAGTATGTTCAATTCTGCACCATTTCATATGCACATCACCAGGATGACATCAACATTTTTGAATTACACGTATGGGCGTCCTTGTGCCATCTCATACGCGAGATAGGTATATAAAAGGAAAAATTAAAGAACGAGTACGTATCTCTCAAAACGCTGCTTATTTTAATTTAATTATTATGAACTTTTCATTTGATTTCATTTCAGGCAATGTTTCACTTCTGACACCGAAACCTCTCAGCGTCCCTATATTATGAGAGCCAAAACATTTGTAACATAATTTAAAACATTGAAAATTTAATTTTTCAAGAAACTTCCTATCTTGGCTTCGGTTTACCTTTTTATTTTATTTTTATCAGTATAAGATTCACCGCAATGCATATATTGGGAATGGGCTCATCAAACATTTCAGTGCGATGGAATGGTCATGGGAGTAGTTTCCCAATAATCATTATATATCTCATTGCCAGGAAGCATTGAGGACCAACATATTTTTAATATGTGGAGAAGACATTTCTGGAAACGTCTTTCCAACGTTTTTGGATGACAGGTGCATATTATCCAAGTTTCGGAAGAATACACCAACAAATAAGACATAACCTTGACAGTAGTATCAACTTTGATTTGGCACTGAGACAAGATTTTAGAATGTAGTCAACGAAAGACATAAAGACATTGGCTGCTCTTTGGATGCGACAAGTGACTTCAGAGTCAATACAAAGTATATATGTATATATATATATATATATATATATATATATATGCATACATACATATATATATATATATATATATATATATATATATATATATATATATATATATATATATATATATATATATATATATATATATATATATATATATATATATATATATATATATATGTATGTATATTCTGACCTTGTCTGATTTTCAAGTTTTTTTATAAGTTTGTAAATAAGACGTGAAAAATCAAAGTTGGAAATCCTTTGATTAATATATTCTTCTAGACACAATCATACAAACCTGCCTAGATGTGTGTGTGTGTGTGTGTAGTAATCGAAAGTCAGAAGTTAGAATATACAATAATTTTTTTATTAATCACGATATTTGTTTCCACACATCTAGCACCCATCCGTGACGGTTTGAAAACTTAACAACTGTTTTAGGAGCATCCGGCTGTGTGGATGTTTCTCACCGGGTAATAGATCGACACAACACGTTAAAATAACAGTTCTGCAATATATATTTATATGTAAGTATGTATGTACGTATGCATGTATATATATATATATATATATATATATATATATATATATATATATATATATATGTATGTATGTATGTATGTATGTATGTAAGAATGTATGTATGAAACAGCTGCTTGACTATTCAGATGTCTGCTTGCTATAACTTGAATTTGCAAAGGTATTTGATATGGTAGATCAGGGCATAATATATCATAAGCTGGTAGACCTTGGATTTTCTGGAAAACTTCCCTAAATACAAAAGTCAGGCAGCTATAGCCAATGGAACCCTTTGTCAGGAATATCAAATCCTAAGAGGTGTCTCCTAGAAAATTCATCTGGGTTCATTACTGTTCATAATAGATCTCTTAGACATGCCCATGGTTACACGGACAATCACTGGCACCAGCTACGCCACTGAAACAAAATTATCAAACTCAAAAAAATATCAAGGATCGTGAAAATCAAAGTTGGAATTCCTTTGATTAATATATTCTTCTATACACAATCATACACACCTGTGTAGATGTGTGTGTGTGTGTGTAGTAAACGAAAGACAGAAGTTAGAATATACAAGATTTTTTTTATTAATCACGACATTTGTTTCCACACACCTAGCACCCATCCGTGACGGTTTGAACACTTAACTGTTTTAGGAGCATCCGGCTGTGTGGATGTTTCTCACCGGGTAATAAATCGACACAACACTAAAAGAACAGTTCCGCAATATATATTTATATGTAAGTATGTATGTGCGTATGCATGTATATATATGTATGTATGTATGTATGTATGTATGCATGTATGATGTATGTATGTAAGAATGTATGTATGAAACAGCTGCTTGACCATTCAGATGTCAGCTTGCTATAACTTAAATTTGCAAAGGTATTCGAACTAGAATATTTTCTTCGTGTTAATTTGAAATTTGGACATAATTTCAGCATATGTCGGAGAAGTGTGTACGTTGATTACATTGTCACTAATGATTAGCTGGGACTTATTTCTTCACTCCTCAAGTATCAAAGGCGAATTTATCCTATGCTGAATTGCAGCTCAGAACGTAAACACAGACAAACTGATACTAAACGCTCTGGAAACTAAGCAGAGCAAGCTAAATCAATATTCCTTAAAATTTCTCCTGACAAAATCCAGTCTTTCTTTGTTTTCACTAAGTTGATTTGCATTTTGAAAACCAAAACCGATAATGTTATAGAAGATAACCACACATAGTTAAAAGGTATATGTGTATTCTTGAAAACATCAATATTTCACTACTTCCGTATTCACCCTTGTTGTTTACATTTTCTTCCCAAATTTCATCAAGATTTTCAATACTTCGTCGGTAGAAATCACTCGATTTCGACTCGTAAAATTGATCCAAGCAAGCTCTCATCTCTGCATGAGTATAGAACGAAACTCCGCACATATCATTTGAAAGAGATGGAAAGGGGTGAAAAACCATTGGTGCCAAATCAGGAGAGTACGACGGGTGTGGCAGCACCTCCCAGCCATGCGTTTGGATGGCTTCCTTGGTCATATTGGCGATATGAGGGCGGGCGTTGTGGTGCACTAGAAGAACTCCATGGTGACGATTAGGTCTTTTCTCTTGAATAGCCGTGTTGAGTCGTTCCATTTGTTGAAAATTGAGTTTCACGTTGACCGTTTGGTTCCGTTCAAGCAATTCGTAATGGATAATGCCTTCCCAGTCCCACCATGCACACAACATCGTTTTACGTGGATGGAAATCTTGTTTCACGCGCCGTGTCGCTTGTTTACCGGGGCTAAGTAATATTTCAGATTAAGGAAGAGTGACGACAGTAATTATTCTCCGAAATGCTCGTAAGTTCTTCACTATCGATAAATTTATATACTCACTCTGGTTTATACAAAACTTTTCTCACATAATATTTTATTTGACAATCCTTATTGCTGATAATCACCATATATGTGGTAATGTGCACATCTTCTCTCACATCTGTTAACATCTTCTGGCTACTCTTTGATAGCCCATTAGGCAAACGGCTCATATGCTTTATTTGTAGCAGTAGCTTTCTATCTTTGCCAGAAAATATAAATTTGAAAACCCCGACCGTAAATATTTTTCGAAACCGGTACTCACCTTCGTGCACAGTAAGGGTTTTGACATGGTTGTTCTCAAGAGAGGGCAAAACGATCTGCATGCCTCTCATTTTAGCAGCGGGAGGAGTCAGTATTTACAGGAAAGAGATGAACTACAGACAAAGTCGTTACTCTTCAGTTACTCACCGAACTGCTGCTCTCGGTTGGAGATGCTTGCTGGCTATATTGACATCAGTAAGCCTTTCACTTGATGGAGATGGATGTTTGCAGAAGAATTCTGGCGTTACAAGGCATAATTCTGTGATGGCTGAATTCTGTGATGATGAAATCACGCAATTCGTACTGCAGGAAGCATCTGACTGATGATTCTCATTTCGATCTGGTTCAGTTACGGATGCTCCAACTAATATCTTCTTGTACTGGACACATTTCGCATTAGTCTGACGAGGTCTGCCATCAGTATATAGTATTGCAGGTGATGTGGCCAATCTCTTCATGGCATGGTGGGACAGAAGGCTTAAGGATCGCGTGACACAAGACTCCATTCTCGTGAATATGTACTCTCGATATGTAGATGATATCAACGTATTGGTAAAAACACCCCCACAAGATAGTACTCTTGAAATAGAAATAGAAACTAATACAATGGAAAGCATCCAGCAAATAGCTAACTCCATCCACCAGAGTATTAAGGTTACGATAGACTATCCTACTAAACACCCTAACCATAAATTACCTGTACTAGATACTGAACTCTGGCTAGAAACTGAGAATAATAAAACCCGAATCCTCCATTCACCCTATGCAAAACCTATGGCCTCCAAATTCCTGATCAACCGGAACTCGGCTATTGCGGACAATGCCAAATTCAACATATTGATGGCAGACCTCGTCAGAGTAATGCGAAATGTGTCCTGCATGTGCAACCCTACAAAGTTAAAGAGACATATACAACATTTCGTTCACCGCATGCAGTTCTCAGGTTACAGCCATAAAGAAAGGATCAGAGTATACAAAGGAGCTATGAAGAAATTTGAAACCATCAAACGTAACGACAGGAATGAGATTTTCCCACTCTATAGGAGCAAATCATGGAACACCATTGAAAGGATTAAGAAGAAAATAGGGAAAGCCAACTCATGGTATGATAGCCACAATTACGAGAGCGTCATGTTCGTCGACAGCAGCCCTAGAGGCAAACTGGCGTACCGCTTTAGAAGGGCCCTAGACAAATTTAAGCTAAGAATTAAGGTTGTTGAAAGGCCAGGCAACCCTATCAAATACCTTATCAGTAGAACATACCATTTTAGTAGACCCCACTGCACTGATAGGGACTGTACTGTATGTAGATTTAGCCCACAAACAAACTGTAAAACCAGAAATGTGGTCTATAGTATAAGATGTACAGAGGGACGATGCAGTAACAAGACAACGACGTATGTAGGTGAAACAGAACGGTGCATAGTAGAGCGGGTAAATGAAAATTGGAGGGAACTTAAGGAAGGGAAGAGCTCATCAGTTCTATGCCAGCACGCTGAGCATGAACACGGAGGCTCACTCAACAACATAGAAATTAAAATCTTGTCCACACATAGCACAGCCGCAGCACTTAGACACATTACAGAAGCTACACTCATGATAGAAGATAAACCTATCCTGATTAGGAAACTGGAATGGAACACTCACCCCCTCCCCCAACAAACCACAACATATGACAATAAATTCCCCATAAACCAATAACAATATGAACAAAATATAATGCAATACATAGATAAACAAATGGAATTAAATACTGCATACGTTAACAAAATTAAATTAAATACAAAAACAAAAACAAAAACAAAACACAAACAAGTAGGTTTCAACGCATGAACAAATAAATAAATAAAACAAAAATAAACGAACATGTATTAACAGAGGATATAGATAACACAGGCACTCCCCATACACACACATGCACTGACAAAACATAGACTCACATTGAGGGACACGCATGTGTAGACACATACAATAGGAATACAAAATACAAAATGGCTGATAGTTAGCAAGGTGGGACACACATAAGAAAGAAGAAAGCAAAGGACCATTGATGATGTCACAGAAGTGTGACGAAAGAACTCTGGCCGAAATAGGATTAATGTAATGTAGTATAATATAAAGCTGAAGCAAATTAACACCAAATATACAGTGCGTGTGTTTTTCTCGGCTAAACTGGCAATATGACCATCCCCAAGTACAACAAGATACACACACACACACACACACACACACACACACACACACACATATATATATATATATAAATGTATAGGCATACTTTTATATTCAGGTATATAAGATTCTATATTTACTAATGTGCACACAGTAATTTCTTAATTCTAAATTTTATACCAATGTACTCCCGATAGAGGTATCAATGAGACATCCTATGCCTAGAGTTCGTAGATGCTATGTAAATAGTTCACTCTAACCTACACAGACGAAGTTGAGTCAAAAGTTAATGCCATTTTGTTTAGGACAGGTAAAAGTACCACCACAGGAACATGTATCATACATCAAAATGAAGCTGGTCCTCTGTGGATCATATCCTTACTTCTCAACATAGTCACCTTCTCTCTCAATAGCAATGTTTCACTTTCTAAAGAGAGCATGTATCCCTGCCCTGTAAAATTCTGTTGACTGTTGTTTGAGTACAGTTTTCCCTTCCTCGTCACTGGAATAATGTTTGCCTCTCAAACCATTTTCCATGGGGTCAAGAGATGATAGTCCAGTGACGAGGAAATGAAAACTGTAGTGAAGAAGTGGCTCAAAGAACAGTGAACAAAATTTTACGGGGCAGGGATACATGCTCTCATTTGAAGGTGGAACACGGCAATTGAGAGAAACGTTGACTATGATATGAAGTAGGGATGTGATCCAGAGAGGACCAGCTTCATTTTGATGTATGATACATGTTCCTGTGGTGGTAATTTAACAAAATAGCATTACTTTACTTTTTGACTCACCCTCGTATGTTTCAAATATTATTTGTAAGCCAAGCCAATACATGTTATAAAAAGTAATAGTACACGTTAATAGGTAACACTGTTAACTGGTATTGCAATATTTCATTGTTAGGAAACTTCATATTCATGAATATCTCTGTTCTGCAGTGTGAGTGTATGAATGAATGCTTGTTCTGATTTGCTGTATTAGCAAATCGACTGCATTAATTAAAGTCTATTATAATATGAGCCAACAAATATTTTGTTACAGAACACCAAATAGGTGTACCTAATAATTTTTGTTAGTTGAGTTCAAATCCATAAAGAAATTCTTTCATCATACTCGAAATTTTGGGTTAAAATGCAAATCACTTGGTAAAATTTGTGTAAAATCCAAATCGCGTGGTAAAATTGGTTTTAATTGACTTAATGCTAGTAATATGAAACTTGCTTTTTAAGGTGAAAGCAATTTTTACATCTATATACAAAGTTTGATAATATTATACAAAGTTCGATCTGTGTCAAGAGCATAATTACGGCCCAATATTTCGTCGTTTCGTGACAGTCAAATAGGGAGATTGTAGAAGGCAACAGTTCACCTGAAGATTTTGCTAGACATATAGAAATAAATAGGAAAACGTGATTTATATGTTCCATATGCAACTAATTCCTCATATTTGTTAAACTAAGCGGGTGTTAAATGACTTAGTGCCCAATTGGGAATTACCAAAAGTAAAAAAAGCAAAGTTACTCGGTTCCAGATACCAAAAAATTGAATTTTCATCAGAATTTCGGGTCTCCAACGATGTCTTTCGCGATACCCGTAATACCCGTAATACCCGTAATACCCGAAACTTTTCAGCAGCCACCCCGTACATTTTTTTTCGCTGTGATCCCCTTGTAATTTCTGTTCTTGAGTCATTAGTTTCGAACTTATTAATTCATATTTTCATCTTATTGCTCAAGACATAACACTAAATTATTACATTAAATTTTAGATTTGCGTATCATTACCTGTTTGATGTGGAGTGTTATGTGTGCTTCATTCTTGGAAAATCTATTTGATTTTATAACCCACTCGTAATGTTACTGTAGTCAAAGGAAAGCTAACGTGAGATCTTCAAATTTATTTAAACATTTCAGCCCCAGGAGAATTCGCTGGAACAGGAAAATATTGTAACTCTTTATTGAATTATTTAAATGCAACTTCGTTCAGGCAGCCGTTATATAAATATTAATATTCAAATATTGTCCCCAAAATGATTCTCTGTATACCATCATCACATACCCGGAGCATTACAAAATATACACAAAGTTATTATTCAAAAACCCCCAGAATTTGACATTCCCATAACACAAACTCGACATGAATTTTGTATACACGTGTGTGTGTGTGTGTGTGTGTGTGTGTGTGTGTGTGTGTGTGTGTGTGTGTGTGTGTGCGTGTGTGTGTGTGTGTGTGTGTGTGTGTGTATGTGTTTATGTGCGCGTTCATTCATGTTTGCGCACGTGTGCGTATGTATGCTTATATGTATTTAAATGTGAGCGTGTTTGTATGTGTATGTACATGAACGTGTATATATGAAAACGCGGAAAGTACCAAATATTCCATAGACTGAATATGTGTTAAACTACGTGATACACCTGTAATTTCGCAACGAGGCACATATATACGCAGATATGAACTACTAAGCGATCACAGAATAAATATGTTGGTAAAATATATATGCAGGCATTCGTATGTATCTATATATGTAAATACATACGAATGTATGTATGTATGTATGTATGTATGTATGTATGTATGTATGTATGTATGTATTTGGGTATGTTTGTTTGTATGTATGTATGTATGTTTGTTTGTATGTATGTATGTATATAAATATCTATAGATTTGTCCATCGATATATCTATCTATTTGACTATCTCTCTATTTGTTTGTGTATGTATGTATGCATCTATAAATCTATATTTTTCATGCTCTCTCTATCTTTATGTATGTATGTATGCATGTATGTATGTATGCATGTATGTATGTATGCATGTATGTATGTATGCATGTATGTATGTATGCATGTATGTATGTATCTATTTTTCTATCTATCTATCTATCTATCTATCCATATTTTTACATATATATATATACATACACATGTAGATTCATGAACACTTATTTCGACAAATATAGGGGCATGTACTTGTGTATGTGTGGGTGTGAATATGCAGGTGAACAATTTGGAAGAAGTATTTCAGAATATATTTTATTAGGCAAATCATGCTTGACGTAAACTAAACGTATGTTATTAGAGAATTTCTGACATGCTCTCGATGAAATCTCAGGCAACTTCTTTAATGAACGCACTAGGAGCAACGAAGACCTGGCATGACTTCTCAACAGCAGCAACGCTCCAATTTATTTCATTGAATTTGAATCTGGTAAATTTGTCGTACACTAGACGGTTGTTTTATGATCATTAACGATGTCTGGTAGCCATACTTCAGTACAATATGATTTGTGAGAAAGTCCTCTTGTTTCAAAGAAGTAAAGCCTTCCACTGCATTTTTTTTCATCTAAAAAGCTTTTAACAACGATGTCCGATAGATCCACTTATCCAGCATCATAATTTCTGAGAAATTCTACCTTCCTTACCGACCATGCTTCAAACTACCACGTTTCTCGAGAAGTAATATGAATCTATGACGGGACATTAGCTAATCCTGCAAATAACCATTGTTTTTTATTTGTCATTTTTCACTCGTAATTTTACTGTAGTCAAAGGAAAGCTAACATGAAATCTTCAAATTTATTTTAACATTTCAGCGTCAATATACATAGCTGGTTCCGGGAAAGACTGTAAGTAACTCTTCATTGAATTATTTAAATGCGACTTCGTAATGACACCCGTTATATAAATATTATTATACAAATATTGTTCCCCAAATTTTTTCTCTATATACCATCATCACATACCCGGGGCATTACAAGATATACACAAAGTTATTATTCACTAATCCCCAAAATTTTACAATCCCATAACCCAAATTCAAAATGAATTTTGTATTCGCGCGCGCGCATGTGTGTGCGTGTTTGTTAGTGTTTGCGCATGTGTGCGTATGTATGCGTATATGTGTTTGAGTGTGAGCGCGTTTGTATGTGTATGAACATTAACGTGTATGTATGCAAATGCGGAAAGCACCAAATGTTCCATAGACTACGTGATACACCCATAAATTCGCAACGAAGTACATATATATGCAGATATGAACTACTAAGCAAACACAATAAATATGTCAGCAAAATATATGTGCAGGCATTCGTATGTATCTATATGTGTAGATACATACGAATGTATGTATGTATGTATGTATGTATGTATGTATGTGCGTATGTATCTAAATATCTATCGAAATATTTATCTATCTCTATCATTCTCTCTTTCTTTCTCTTTCTCTCATGCATCTATCTATCCATATTTCTACACGCACACACGCATATATATATATATATATATATATATATATATATATTATTTTGCTTAAAAGAGTTCCAACACCGTCTGTTTTTTATGTTTTATTTATATTCCTGCAGAACTAATGTGGGGAATAGAATATGGAATATACAATATATAATATGATATACAATATACAATATAAATAAAATAAAATAAAAATGGATGGCACCATGAAAGAAAGTATTGAATGTAGATGAAATATTGAGTGTTCAATATAAAGGATCAAATATATAAATATATAAATATAAATATATAAAGGCGACTCGAGTTTCAGGGCTATTTCCCTTCGTCATGGCCGGTATGACAGACACCGGCCATGACGAAGGGAAATAGCCCTGAAACTCGAGTCGCCTTTATATATATATATATATATTTATATTTATATATTTATATATTTATATATTTATATATTTGATCCTTTATATTGAACACTCAATATTTCATCTACATTCAATACTTTCTTTCATGGTGCCATCCATTTTTATGTTATTTTATTTTATATTGTATATTGTATATCATATTATATATTGTATATTCCATATTCTATACCCCACATCAGTTCTGCAGGAATATAAATAAAACATAAAAAACAGACAGTGTTGGAACTCTTTTAAGCAAAATAATATATTCCTCTATACACAATCATACAAAAAACCCCACCTTTTTTGTATTTATTTTTACTCGCATATATATATATATATATATATATATATATATATATATATATATATATATATATATATATATATATATAAATAGATTTGGCATCATTTCTAAGAACAGCCAAACACCTACTCGGGTTTAAAAATCTTATCCCTACAACCCACACGAAACAAGAAATTAAAATATCATCATTTCTAAAAATAGATTTAACATCAATTCTAAAAATAGCCAAACACCTACTGCTGCCGTACAAAGGAATTGTTATAAAAGACAGAAAACCAGCCAACTTATTACAGTCTGTTAAAGTCTGTCATACCGACCATGACGAAGGGAAATAGCCCTGAAACTCGAATCGCCTTTATATAGAAATATTTATATTTATATATTTATATATTTGATCCTTTATATTGAACACTCAATATTTCATCTACATTCAATACTTTCTTTCATGATGCCATCCATTTTTATTTTATTTTATTTATATTGCATATTGTATATCATATTATATATTGTATATTCCATATTCTATACCCCACATTAGTTCTGCAGGAATATAAATAAAACATAAAAAACAGACAATGTTGGAACTCTTTTAAGCAAAATAATATATTCCTCTATACACAATCATACAAAAAACCCCCACCTTTTTTGTATTTATTTTTACTCGCATATATATATATATATATATATATATATATATATATATATATATATATATATATAGACACACTTAGATTCATGAACACTTATATCGACAAATAAAGAGCGTGTATGTGTGTGTGTGTGCGTGTGTGCGTGTGTGTGTGTGTATATGTGCAGTTGAACAATTTGGAAGAGGTATTTCAGAATATATTTTATAATTTCATTAGGCAAATCATGTCTGGCGTAAACTAAACGTATGTTATTAGAGAATTTCTGACATGCTCTCGATGAAATCTCAGGCAACCTCTTTAATGAACTCACTAGGAGCAACGAAGACTTGGCATGACTTTTCAACAGCAGCAACGCTCCAATGTATTTCATTGAATTTAAATCTGGTAAATTTGTCGTAAACTAGCCTGATGTTGTATGATCATTAACGATGTCTGGTAGCCATACTTAAGTTCAATATGATTTCTGAGAAAGTTCTCTTGTTTCAAAGCAGTAAAGCATTCCATTGAGTTTTCATCTAAAAAACTTTTAACAACAATGTCCGACACATCCACTTACCCGGCATCATATTTTCTGAAAAATTCTACCTTCCTTACCGACCATGCTTCAAAATACCACATTTCTGGAGACGTATATATATATATATATATATATATATATATATATATATATATATATACATATACATATATTCATGAACATTTATATCGACAAATAAAGGGCGTGTATGGGTGTGTGTTTGTGTTTGTGTTTGTGTTCTTGCGTGTGCGTGTGTGTGTGTGTGTGTGTGTGTGTGTGTGTGTGTGTGTGTGTGTGTGTGTGTGTGTGTGTGTCTTTGTATGCAGTTCAACAATTTGGAAGTAGTGTTTCAGAATGTCTTTTATAATTTCATAGAAATAGCTGGTTCGGGGAAAGATTGTAAGTAACTCTTTATTGAATTATTTAAATGCGACTTCGTAATGATACCGTGAATACAGTGAATGTTTGATTTTTGTTGCTGAGGTCAAACCTTGCCTTTGTTAATAGTTTTTTCAAGTTTTTAGGTTGTCTCTTACTGAGAGTTATATTTTGATCTATAATGATATTTCTCAATTCCTTACTTTGTGCAAGGATCGGTAAGTTCGCTTTGGCGATATTAAAGATGTTCTGGTGGCATGGATTTTGTGTCACTATAAATGGAATGATCTTTTCCTGTTTGTCTTTTCTTTGCGGTGTCCTCAGTTGTTGTATGGGTTTAAAAATCTTATCCCTGTAACCAAAACACAAAAAATCTCTCAGATATCATCATTTCTATAAATAGATTTGGCATCATTTCTAAGAACAGCCAAACACCTACTGGGGTTTAAAAATCTTATCCCTACAACCCACACAAAACAATAAATTAAAATATCATTATTTCTAAAAATAGATTTGACATCAATTCTAAAAATAGCCAAACATCTACTGCTGCCGTCCAAAGGAATTGGTATAAAAGACAGAAAACCAGCCAACTTATTACAGTCTGTTAAAGTCTGTCATACCGGCCATGACGAAGGGAAATAGCCCTGAAACTCGAGTCGCCTTTATATATTTATATTTATATATTTATATATTTGATCCTTTATATTGAACACTCAATATTTCATCTACATTCAATACTTTCTTTCATGGTGCCATCCATTTTTATTTTATTTTATTTTATATTGTATATTGTATATCATATTATATATTGTACATTCCATATTCTATACCCCACATTAGTTCTGCAGGAATATAAATAAAACATAAAAAACAGACAATGTTGGAACTCTTTTAAGCAAAATAATATATTCCTCTATACACAATCATACAAAAAAACCCCACCTTTTTTGTATTTATTTTTACTCGCATATATATATATATATATATATATATATATATATATATATATATATATATATATATATATATATATATATATATATATAGACACACTTAGATTCATGAACACTTATATCGACAAATAAAGAGCGTGTATGTGTGTGTGTGTGCGTGTGTGCGTGTGTGTGTGTGTATATGTGCAGTTGAACGCTCCAATGTATTTCATTGAATTTAAATCTGGTAAATTTGTCGTAAACTAGCCTGATGTTTTATGATCATTAACGATGTCTGGTAGTCATACTTAAGTTCAATATGATTTCTGAGAAAGTTCTCTTGTTTCAAAGCAGTAAAGCATTCCATTGAGTTTTCATCTAAAAAACTTTTAACAACAATGTCCGACACATCCACTTACCCGGCATCATATTTTCTGAAAAATTCTACCTTCCTTACCGACCACACTTCAAACTACCACGTTTCTGGAGACGTAATATGAATCTATCACAGGACATTAGCTAAACTTGCAAATAACCATTGTTTTTTTATTTGTCATTTTTCACTCGTAATTTTACTGTAGTCTAAGGAAGGCTAACATGAAATCTTCAAATTTATTTTTACATTTCAGTTTCAAAACAATTGGCCTGAAGACAGAGACTCGGTAAGTAACTCTTTATCTAAATATCTATCGAAATATCTAACAATATATCTATCGTTTTATTTATCTATCTATCTATCTCTATCATTCTCTCTCTATGTATCTATCTATCCATATTTCTACACCCACACACACACACGCATATATATATATATATATATATATATATATATATATATATATATATATATATATATATATATATATATATATATATATATATACATATACATATATTCATGAACATTTATATCGACAAATAAAGGGCGTGTATGGGTGTGTGTTTGTGTTTGTGTTTGTGTTCTTGCGTGTGCGTGTGTGTGTGTGTGTGTGTGTGTGTGTGTGTGTGTGTGTGTGTGTGTGTGTGTGTGTGTGTGTGTGTCTTTGTATGCAGTTCAACAATTTGGAAGTAGTGTTTCAGAATATCTTTTATAATTTCATAGAAATAGCTGGTTCGGGGAAAGATTGTAAGTAACTCTTTATTGAATTATTTAAATGCGACTTCGTAATGATACCGTGAATACAGTGAATGTTTGATTTTTGTTGCTGAGGTCAAACCTTGCCTTTGTTAATAGTTTTTTCAAGTTTTTATGTTGTCTCTTACTGAGAGTTATATTTTGATCTATAATGATATTTCTCAATTCCTTACTTTGTGCAAGGATCGGTAAGTTCGCTTTGGCGATATTAAAGATGTTCTGGTGGCATGGATTTTGTGTCACTATAAATGGAATGATCTTTTCCTGTTTGTCTTTTCTTTGCGGTGTCCTCAGTTGTTGTATGGGTTTAAAAATCTTATCCCTGTAACCAAAACACAAAAAATCTCTCAGATATCATCATTTCTATAAATAGATTTGGCATCATTTCTAAGAACAGCCAAACACCTACTGGGGTTTAAAAATCTTATCCCTACAACCCACACAAAACAATAAATTAAAATATCATTATTTCTAAAAATAGATTTGACATCAATTCTAAAAATAGCCAAACATCTACTGCTGCCGTCCAAAGGAATTGGTATAAAAGACAGAAAACCAGCCAACTTATTACAGTCTGTTAAAGTCTGTCATACCGGCCATGACGAAGGGAAATAGCCCTGAAACTCGAGTCGCCTTTATATATTTATATTTATATATTTATATATTTGATCCTTTATATTGAACACTCAATATTTCATCTACATTCAATACTTTCTTTCATGGTGCCATCCATTTTTATTTTATTTTATTTTATATTGTATATTGTATATCATATTATATATTGTATATTCTATATTCTATACCCCACATTAGTTCTGCAGGAATATAAATAAAACATAAAAAACAGACAATGTTGGAACTCTTTTAAGCAAAATAATATATTCCTCTATACACAATCATACAAAAACCCCCACCTTTTTTGTATTTATTTTTACTCGCATATATATATATATATATATATATATATATATATAGACACACTTAGATTCATGAACACTTATATCGACAAATAAAGAGCGTGTATGTGTGTGTGTGTGTGCGTGTGTGCGTGTGTGTGTGTGTATATGTGCAGTTGAACAATTTGGAAGAGGTATTTCAGAATATATTTTATAATTTCATTAGGCAAATCATGTCTGGCGTAAACTAAACGTATGTTATTAGAGAATTTCTGACATGCTCTCGATGAAATCTCAGGCAACTTCTTTAATGAACTCAGTAGGAGCAACGAAGACTTGGCATGACTTTTCAACAGCAGCAACGCTCCAATGTATTTCATTGAATTTAAATCTGGTAAATTTGTCGTAAACTAG
Source organism: Octopus bimaculoides (assembly GCF_046866305.1). Taxonomy (NCBI): domain Eukaryota; kingdom Metazoa; phylum Mollusca; class Cephalopoda; order Octopoda; family Octopodidae; genus Octopus; species Octopus bimaculoides. The sequence goes on from NC_142935.1 coordinate 60,204,478, forward strand.
CCTGATGTTTTATGATCATTAACGATGTCTGGTAGCCATACTTAAGTTCAATATGATTTCTGAGAAAGTTCTCTTGTTTCAAAGCAGTAAAGCATTCCATTGAGTTTTCATCTAAAAAACTTTTAACAACAATGTCCGACACATCCACTTACCCGGCATCATATTTTCTGAAAAATTCTACCTTCCTTACCGACCATGCTTCAAAATACCACATTTCTGGAGACGTAATATGAATCTATCACAGGACATTAGCTAAACTTGCAAATAACCATTGTTTTTTTATTTGTCATTTTTCACTCGTAATTTTACTGTAGTCTAAGGAAGGCTAACATGAAATCTTCAAATTTATTTTTACATTTCAGTTTCAAAACAATTGGCCTGAAGACAGAGACTCGGTAAGTAACTCTTTATCTAAATATATATCGAAATATCAAACAATATATCTATCGTTTTATTTATCTATCTATCTATCACTATCATTCTCTCTCTATGTATCTATCTATCCATATTTCTACACCCACACACACACACGCATATATATATATATATATATATATATATATATATATATATATATATATATATATATATACATATACATATATTCATGAACATTTATATCGACAAATAAAGGGCGTGTATGTGTGTGTGTTTGTGTTTGTGTTTGTGTTCTTGCGTGTGCGTGTGTGTGTGTGCGTGTGTGTGTGTGTGTGTGTGTGTGTGTGTGTGTGTGTGTGTGTGTGTGTGTCTTTGTATGCAGTTCAACAATTTGGAAGTAGTGTTTCAGAATATCTTTTATAATTTCATAGAAATAGCTGGTTCGGGGAAAGATTGTAAGTAACTCTTTATTGAATTATTTAAATGCGACTTCGTAATGATACCGTGAATACAGTGAATGTTTGATTTTTGTTGCTGAGGTCAAACCTTGCCTTTGTTAATAGTTTTTTCAAGTTTTTAGGTTGTCTCTTACTGAGAGTTATATTTTGATCTATAATGATATTTCTCAATTCCTTACTTTGTGCAAGGATCGGTAAGTTCGCTTTGGCGATATTAAAGATGTTCTGGTGGCCTGGATTTTGTGTCACTATAAATGGAATGATCTTTTCCTGTTTGTCTTTTCTTTGCGGTGTCCTCAGTTGTTGTATGGTTTTAAAAATCTTATCCCTGTAACCAAAACACAAAAAATCTCTCAGATATCATCATTTCTATAAATAGATTTGGCATCATTTTCTAAGAATAGCCAAACACCTACTGGGGTTTAAAAATCTTATCCCTACAACCTACACAAAACAATAAATTAAAATATCATCATTTCTAAAAATAGATTTGACATCAATTCTAAAAATAGCCAAACACCTACTGCTGCCGTCCACAGGAATTGGTATAAAAGACAGAAAACCAGCCAACTTATTACAGTCTGTTAAAGTCTGTCATACCGGCCATGACGAATGGAAATAGCCCTGAAACTCGAGTCGCCTTTATATATTTATATTTATATATTTATATATTTGATCCTTTATATTGAACACTCAATATTTCATCTACATTCAATACTTTCTTTCATGGTGCCATCCATTTTTATTTTATTTTATTTATATTGTATATTGTATATCATATTATATATTGTATATTCCATATTCTATACCCCACATTAGTTCTGCAAGAATATAAATAAAACATAAAAAACAGACAGTGTTGGAACTCTTTTAAACAAAATAATATATTCCTCTATACACAATCATACAAAAAAACCCACCTTTTTTGTATTTATTTTTACTCGCATATATATATATATATATATATATATACATATATTCATGAACATTTATATCGACAAATAAAGGGCGTGTATGTCTGTGTGTTTGTGTGTGTGTGTGTGTGTGTGTGTGTGTGCGTGTTCGTGTGTGTGTGTGTGTGTGTGTGTGTGTGTGGCTTTGTATGCAGTTGAACAATTTGGAAGAAGTATTTCAGAATATATTTTATAATTTTATTAGGCAAATCATGTCTGGAGTAAACTAAACGTATGTTATTAGAGAATTTCTGACATGCTCTCGATGAAATTTCAGGCAACTTCTTTAATGAACTCACTAGGAGCAACGAAGACCTAGCATGACTTTTCAACAGCAGCAACGCTCCAATGTATTTCATTGAATTTAAATCTGGTAAATTTGTCGTAAACTAGCCTGATGTTTTATGATCATTAACGATGTCTGGTAGCCATACTTAAGTACAATATGATTTGTGAGAAAGTCCTCTTGTTTCAAAGAAGTAAAGCCTTCCATTGATTTTTCATCTAAAAAGCTTTTAACAACAATGTCCGACAGATCCACTTACCCGGCATCATAATTTCTGAGACATTCTACCTTCCTTACCGACCATGCTTCAAACGACCACATTTCTGTTGAAGTAATATGAATCTATGAAAGGACATTAGCTAATCCTGCAAATAACCGTTGTTTCTTTATTTGTCATTTTTCACTCACAATTTTACTGTAGTCAAAGGAAAGCTAACACGAAATCTTCAAATTTATTTTAACATTTCAGCTTCAATAGAATTGGCCGGAAGAGAGAAACTTTGTAAGTAACTCTTTTTTGAATTAGTTAAATGCTACTTCGTTATGGCACCCGTTATATAAATATTATTATACAAATATTGTCCCCCCAATTTTTTCTCTGTATACAATCATCACATACCCTGGGCATTACAAAATATACAAAAAGTTATTATTCACAAACCCCCAGAATTTGACAATCCCATAACAAATTCGACATGGATTTTGTATACGCGCGCGCGCGTGCTTCTTAGTGTTTGCGCACGTGTGCGTATGTATGCGTATATGTGTTTGAGTGTGAGCGCGTTTGTATGTGAATGAACATGAACGTGTATGTATGCAAATGCGGAAATCACCAAATGTTCCATAGACTGAATAGGTGTTAAAATACGTGATACACCCGTAATTTCGCAACGAGGTACATATATATACAGATATGAACTACTAAGCGAACACGGAATAAATATGTTAGCAAAATATATGTGCAGACATTCGTATGTATCTATATGTGTAGATACGTACGATTGTATGTATGTATGTGTATATGTAAGTATATATATATGTATGTATGTATGTATTTTATCAATCAGTTTCATTTCTGTATTTCCTATCCATAGAGAAAGAGCCGGACTCTAGCATAGATTCAAGGCTCCTTCATTGGAACTTTTATCAACATCATCTAGGTATTTGTGGAAATGTGTGTGTGTGTGCAGTATTTGGTTTTAGTGTATGCGCAGATTTGTATGTTTGTTTTATGGATGCGTTTTTATGTATATATTTTCATGTCTAGATGCATGCATATGTATATATCTGCTAAATTATTTGAAAATTTTACATATCTTTACAGTTCTATTGATGGCTTGAATCTGTAGTCTTCTAATCAGACTTTTTCTTTCAGATTTTGAGAACCCTAATTTTTCCAGGTTTTTGTTGAGGCAGTTCGTTACGTATCCCAATGCCTCAGCAATCACGGGTATGAATCTGAACTTGTAGTCTAGGTGGAGTATCTGCAAATTTCTCAGTAGCTCGGCGTAGTTGTTCTCTTTTTCTCTATGTATGTATGTATGTATGTATGTATGTATGTATCTATCTATCTATCTATCTATCTAAATATCTATCTATCAATTTGACTATCTATCTATTTGTCAGATCAAAATACGACTTCGTTATGGCACCCGTTATATAAATATTATTATACAAATATTGTTCCCCAAATTTTTTCTCTGTATTCCATCATCACAGACCCGGGGCATTACAAGATATACACAAAGTTATTATTCACAAATCCCCAGAATTTTACAATCCCATAACCCAAATTCGACATGGAATTTGTAAACGCGCGCGCGCTCGCATGTGCGTGTTTGTTAGGGTTTGCGCACGTGTGCGTATGTATGCGTATATGTGTTTGAATGTGAGCGCGTTTGTATGTGTATGAATATGAACACATATATATGCAAACGCGGAGAGCACCAAATGTTCCATAGACTGAATACGTGTTAAAATACGTGATACACCCGTAATTTCGCAACGAGGTACATATATATGCAGATATGTGCTACTAAGCGAACACAGAATAAATATGTTAGCAAAATACATGTACAGGCATTCGTTTGTATCTATATGTGTAGATACATACGAATGTATGTATGTATGTATATATGTATTACATACATAAAATTAAAACATTGTTATTCGCGGACCGGTTTCGGAGTTAAAAATCTCTTACCGAGAAAATCTGCCTCTCACGTTCGCCTCTAGGTGTGAACAACCTGTATAAGATTCTGAGAATTATAACTGTCTTGCAGTTCGCACTGAATATGGTCAGATTTTCTTAGTAAGAGATTTTAACTCCGAAACCGTTCCGCGAATAACAATGTTTTAATTTTATGTATGTAATTTTCAATGTCTTGCTCGCATACGGTTTGGTATTCCGCTGAATTTCTTTTGAGAAGTACATAAATTCTTCTGATAGAATAAATGGGTTAATAGAAACCAATGTAGCAAAGAACACAAAATGACTGCGGTTTAGTTCCTGTTTTTAAGGCAGGAACTCCTTGAAATTTTGGGTATTTGAGTATATTTAAGAATTTAAGGAATGGAGAAACCGCATGTTATAATTGCATACTTTATTCCTACATATGTTTCAAAGGATTACAACATGTGTGATCCATAGGGATCTTTGATATTAAAATTGTAACCTTCTCATCAGGGAAAGCATGGAAATCATCTTAAACGTAAGATATTATGACCGATTATGAAAACGATAGATGGATAAGGTTATGACTTGATTCATTTGAAAAAAACCGGTAGAGAATTGGACGCTGCCGGATAGTGGGTTGGACAACACATACCTATAAATGTGTGAGAACGTACATGCATACATAAATACATATACACAAACACACACATACATGCATATTGATACACACATATATATGTATATATACATATACATACATATGTGCACTTGTATATATATATATATATATATATATATATACACACACACATATATATGCACTCATACGTCCACATTTATACATATGCACATATGTACCCACGCATATACAAATATACACATATGTGTGCATGTCCCCATATGCACATATGTATCCATTTATATATATACACATGTATAAATAGAAATAGACTCATACGCATACACATAGCTATACATCTACGCCTATTACCTAATAAAATAAACAGATACGCATATACATATACATACATGTATACATACGTAAACACACGCATGCACATACATACATACATACAAATACATATACATATACATATATATATATATATATATATATATATATATATATATATATATATAAGAAAAAGAACTCAAGTGTTTTCATATATACATACATACACATACCCATATACATACATCCACATATCCACATATATGTGCATGTATACATATATATATATATGTGTGTACACACACACACACACATACACATATATACACATACACACATATACACATACATATACATACATAAACACACATACACGCATACATACATATATACACACCCATTCCCAAATGTTAAGGGTGGTCTATACAGAGACGATTGTCTATTATATTTAGAGAACACCACAAATCAAAAAATACAAAAAGTTAAAAATAAATTAGCTAGGTTTTTTTAGCAGAATGGGTTTTGGTATAGTATTTGAAGATGAAACGTCTATAGCTAACTTCTTGGACGTCACTTTAGATCCACACACTAAAACATTCTTCCCGTATCACAAACCCTCCACTAACATAAAATATATCGGTAAATCCAGCAATCATCCAAATTCAGTAACGAGAAATTTGGTCAAAAATATTTCTCTTAGACTATCCAATCTTTCTACGAATGAATGCATCTTCAATAAGGAGGCTGAATTTTACAATTTAGCTTTATCAAAAGCAGGTTACAGAGAAAAGGTTAATTATATAGATTCTAATTATGAAACAGATATGAGTAATAATATTAATAATAATATTTTTAATAGCAATAGTTATAATGATAAAGTTTTTAATTTAAATAATAACAATAAATACGAAGATAACCCCAACCATAAATTACCTAACGATAGCAACAAGATTAACTTCCTTTCACGAAATAAGGGAAATAAAAGTCAAATAAAACCTTGTCTCAATGATAATAATAAACTAAGACTATTTATAAACAACACCGGAAAACATTCTAAACCAGAACCTAATAACTATGTCTGGGTAGTTCTTCCTTTCAGTAAAAATGTAAAATCAAACTTGGTATCCCACTTCCAAAACGCTATAAATAAGAACTTTCCTAAACACTCTCATTACTCCCAAGTCATAAATACACACAAGGTTAGATTTGGTTTCTCTAACATGAAGAACATTTCACAGATATTTGCACACAATATGAGGCTTTTGCATCCACTAGAGAGTTCAAACAGTAATATCATTGAACCAAACATTATTAACCCTTACCAAAATAACAATAATAACACTAATAATAATAATATAGGGAACAATATTAATAACACGACACATAATAGTAATAGTCATAACAACAAAATCATTATTTCAGAAGTCAATTCCAAAAGAATTAGTTTTTTAAGTGAAAATGTGAGACTCAGAAACACAATCTACCAATGTCAAGTTAGTACTCCCAATAATACTCACTTTTACGTAGGTTCTTCCTCTACACCATTATCCACTAGAATTTCTAACCATTTTTCATCCTTTAGAGATAGAAGAAAACGTAATACCACGAGCCTTAGCAAACTAATTTGGGATCTTAAAGATAATAACATTAAATTTAAACTAGACTGGCTTATTCTTTTTATTTCTAAGCCATATGAAAAGGGTGGAAAATTCTGCGATCTCTGTGTAACAATTTCTTTTTATTTTATTTTCAAAGAATGATCTGGTAAATACTTTCATAGAACATTCTTACAAATGTAAACACTGGCAAAAACATACATATTCTGCATTCAAATAACATTAAAGGTTTTTATAAAACGCTATCATATTTACCCGTAATAAGTAAATTCTTAAAATAGTTCTAATAAAACATATTAGTTTTTCTCTCAAAGGTTAGAAGATTAAAATTATTTACGATTCTAATTATTTATCTATACTTTCGTAATTTATTAACCTTAATTAGAGTATATTTTAAATCTTGATAAACTCTTGTAACAACCATAACATACTAAATTTATGTACGTATGAACATACTGGTATGGGTGTTTCTATATATACGCGTGTATCTGTGAGAGATAATGTGTATATATATATGTATATATGTATATATATATATATATATATATATATGTGTGTGTGTGTGTATGTGTGTGTGTGTGTGTGTATACATATTTTGGGTTTTGTATAAAATAGAGGTGTTTTAACTGATTTTTCTGTGTACATATACGCATTGTCATTTATATTTTCACTCTTACCCTTGTTTTTACTCTTATCAATATTATTTTTAAAAAAATATATAAATATGCATTTACGTATGGTTTTTTGGATGTATGTACATTTTTGTGTAAAAATGTATTTATTAACACATAGGTTTGTTTGTATATTCATATATGAGTGTACTTGTGAATAAGTATGGGAGCAAATTTGTGTAGCTGTATTTTTTTATTTAAAAAAAAATATAAGTAAACATTTAGATGTTTGTGTATGTGTAAATATAAAGGTGTGTATATGATTGTGTATACAAGTTTATGTGAGTGTGTATGTCCACATGTGTATGTATGTGTATATATATATATATATGTGTGTGTGTGTGTCTGTATATGTATGTATATATATGTATATGTGTATGTGTGTGTATGTGTTTGTATATATATATATATATATGCATTTGTGTATGTGTATGTGTATATATATGTATATATATTTATATATATATGTATATATATGTGTGTATATGGGTATATATGTGTGTGGGTGAGTGTATCTGTGTGTATGTATGTATACATGTATACTTGTGGGGGGGGGGGGGGGTACGTATGTTTGTAAGTATATATATATGTGTGTATATGTGTACATATCTACGTATATGTAAGCATATATAATTGTGTATCTATTTGTATAAACCCATATGTATGCGTTATTAGGTTCTGTATGTAAGTACATATTTCTATATGTATGTGTGTATGTATGTATGTATGCGTGTATGTGTGTTTATGTATGTATATGTATGTGTATATGTGTGTATGTGTATATATGTGTATGTGTGTGTGTGTGTACACATATATATATATGTATACATGCACATATATATGGATATGTGGATGTATGTATATGGGTATGTGTATGTATGTATATATGAAAACACTTGAGTTCTTTTTCTTTTATATATATATATATATATATATATATATATATATATATATATATATATATATATATATATATGTATATGTATACGTATTTGTATGTATGTATGTGCATGCGTGTGTTTACGTATGTATACATGTATGTATATGTATATGCATGGGCACGAAAGTGCATATGTATAAATGTGGACGTATGAGTGCATATATATATGTGTGTATATATATATATATATATATATATATATATATATATATACAAGTGCACATATGTATGTATATGTATATATACATATATATGTGTGTATCAATATGCATGTTTGTGTGTGTTTGTGTATATGTACTTACGTATGCATGTACGTTCTCACACATTTATAGGTATGTGTTGTCCAACCCACTATCCGGCAGCGTCCAATTCTCTAACGGTTTTTTTCAAATGAATCAAGTCATAACCTTATCCAACTATTGTTTTCATAATCGGTCATAATGTCTTACGTTTAAGATGATTCCCATGCTTTCCCTGATGAGAAGGTTACAATTTTAATATCAAAGATCCCTATGGATCACACAGGTTGTAATCCTTTGAAACATATGTAGGAATAAAGTATGCAATTATAACATGCGTTTTCTCCATTCCTTAAATTCTTATATATATATATATATATATATATATATATATATATATATATATATATATAATCCGCCGAATACCAACAGGACTCACAAAGAGAGAAGTCCGTATATCCCTTCTGCTCCCAGCAAAAGCTGTATGCAGAGGCTGTACGAACTGCAGCAGCTGACCAGCAAGCTTTTTTAAGCATGGCCCAGAAAATAGTACATCAGTTAACGTGCATGTAGAGGGTACAGAGTCAACACCACATGAACCGTTATCCAAGACCACCACAGATGATGGATCCGGGATGGCCACCGCTAACACAAGGAACCCCTGCACAGATATCACACCCATACTCCTACTGAATATCCGGGGCCTATTCCGAACAGGAGGCAAAGACAAGTTTCTATACTTGAAAGACCTAGTTACATGCAATCAAGCAATATGCATGGTGCTTACTGAAACGCATCTAACACCTAATATAGCAGATGCGGAGATAAACATACCAGAGTATGCCGTACTCCGAACAGACAGGAGGGATAGAAGTCATGGGGGAGTTGCAATGTACATCCGAGAAGATGTCACACCCCTACTACTCCTATCACACTCAAACTCTGTCTGTGATACTTTAATAGTACACGTAAAACAGATTGACGTAGTTGTATGCACAACATACCGTCCACCAAATACCGCAAAGCAGGAGGGTAAATTTGAGGACAGCCTCAGACGCATAGAAGAGGTCTTGACAAATCTGGACCAACACATCAATATACTTTTTCTAGGCGAC
>NC_142935.1:60221761-60241761 GCF_046866305.1 Octopus bimaculoides
ATCTGCGATACGTACGGACTCGAGTTTCTGGGTATTTACCCGTCCTCAGCGTACGATAATCACCGACCTTCGATGCGAAAAATGTCCCGATGCAAATACATATATCGTTTTTCCAGTGAAAATATTCACTGATCTCAAAAATGAAAACAAGCAATATTAAATCTTTGAACGAGGTATTAACAGTAACTGCACGACAAGGTGAAGTATATTTGCCACTTAATGTTCTCCTGGGGCTAAAAGCAACAGTAACACCTACACTTAGGGGTGAGCCGCATTTAAGTGGAAAATATACTTCACCTTGTCGTGCAGTTACTGTTAATACCTCGTTCAGAGATTTAACATTATATATACATACATATACACACATACACACACACACACATACACACACACACACACACACACACACATATATATATATATATATATATATATACACACACATATATATATATATATTTATATAAATAAAAAATAAAAAATAAAAAATACACAAGCATACGTCTATATACACACACACACACACATATATATATGTACATATACATATACATACAAACATACATATATATACATATATACACACACACACACCTACACACATATATCCATATATATATATATATATATATATATATATATATATATGTATATATATATATATATATATATATATATATATATGTATATATACATACATATACACTCTCATAGCCAGTAAAATATATAAATGTTTCCTATTCATAGAATGCAAATGTATGTCTATACATATGCAGACATCTGAAAGCTTTAAATGTATTTTTATTAATTAAGTCACCCTTAGAAGAAAGTATGAAAAATAACTCCAAGCTACATAAAGAACAGCTATCTTAACTCTTGTCGTACGGAAACGGTTTACCTATTATCAACCATTCAAGAGAGTAATCTCTATTCTCATATTTCAATTGCCAAATTAAACTACTGAGCGCCGTACTATTTTGTTTATTCCTATCCCTAAATGTCGAGTAATGATTGGAAATTCTTCTCGAGACTTCAAGTGACGAAGCGCCAGTATAACTCCAAATCTTATCCGTTAAAACATTACACCTATATACAATCTTCTTAGTTTTAGCATTTGCACTAAGGAATCTCATTCTATTAGGATTATCTTCAGAAATTTCTATTAATTTGCTACAATTAATATTGGTATTATCAATACCCTTTTTATCTTGAAAATTATCTTTAACAGTGTCTCTAGTATTATTATTATTGCTCTCTATATTTATGTCAGTAGAATCATGACTAGAATTAAAGGATAAAAGTTTAAATTTATGAGCGGCGATAATTGGGGTTAAATTTTGGTATTAGAAAAACCTTACCTTACCTTATTCGCGTTAATGACTTTATAGTAACGTGAGTTTTTAGGAAAATATTTACTAACTACATTCCTAAATAAACTAACTAAATTTGATTTAATTTGTTTCCCATATGGAACGACGAACCATAAACTATCCTGCTTATTGGAATTATAATTTACATTATTATTCATAAAAAACTTGAGTTTACCATTATCAGTGCTTGATACACGACCGTCGTATATTGGTCTATGTTTAATCTTTCTAAATAAGTTAACATTATTATTATTAGTAGTATTAATTTTATAAGTAACCTTACTCCTATTATTAACATTATTAATATTATTAACATCTGCCTTAGAGGAAGCAGAATCTGGATTAATATAGTACACCCTAATTTTATACCCTGCTTCCAACAAGGCAGAGTTATAAAGCTTTGCCTCATCTTCAAAAACCAGATTATTTGCGGATAGGTTAGACAATCTTAATGATATACTATGAACTAAATTATCTGTTATTGCTTTTGGATGATTGCTATATTTACTAATGTGCCTAAGGTTTGTTGAAGGTTTATGATACAGCCTATACGATTTATTGTGTAGATCAAGTGTAACATCTAAAAAATTAGCTACAGATGTATTGTCTTCAAAAATAATATTCATTCCTATTCTACGAAAAAATCTAGCTAGTCTATTTTTTACCCTTAATAATAATAATAATAATAATAATAATAATAATAATAATAATAATAATAATAATAATAATAATAATAATAGCAATAATAATGGGACCATTAGGAGATGGAGTATCCTATATTTTATGATATTTTATAATTTGTATTAATCATTCCGGATGTTCCATCGAAATGTTCATAGGTCATTTTCATTATTATTATTATTATTATTATTATTATTATTATTATTATTATTATTATTATAAAGTATTTTCCATAGATCAGTTTGAGCTCTATTTAAAGTTGTCATATATATACATATGTGTATATATATATATATATATATATATATATATATATATATATATATATATATACATATAGACACACATAGATTCAGGAATACGTATATCGACAAATAAAGGGCGTGTATGTGTGTGTGTGTCTGTGTGTGTTTGCGTGTGTGTGTGTGTGTCTGTGTATGCAGTTGAACGATTTGGAAGAAGTATTTCAGAATATATTTTATAATTTCATTAGGCAAATCATGTCTGGCGTAAACTAAACGTATGTTATTAGAGAATTTCTGACATGCTCTCGATGAAATTTCAGGCAACTTCTTTAATGAACTCACTAGGAGCAACGAAGACTTGGCATGACTTTTCAACAGCAGCAACGCTCCAATGTATTTCATTGAATTTAAATCTGGTAAATTTGTCGTAAACTAGCCTGATGTTTTATGATCATTAACAATGTCTGGTAGCCATACTTAAGTACAATATGATTTGTGAGAAAGTCCTCTTGTTTCAAAGAAGTAAAGCCTTCCACTGCATTTTTTTTTATCCAAAAAGCTTTTAACAACAATGTCCGACACATCCACTTACCCGGCATCATAATTTCTGAGAAATTCTACCTTCCTTACCGACCACACTTCAAACTACCACGTTTCTGGAGAAGTAATATGAATCTATGACGGAACATTAGCTAATCCTGCAAATGACCATTGTTTTTTATTTGTCATTTTTCACTCGTAATTTTACTTTAGTCAAAGGAAAGCTAATATGTAATCTTCAAATTTATTTTAACATTTCAGCTTCAATAGAAATAGCCAGAAGACGGAAACTTTGTAAGTACCTCTTTATTGAATTATTTAAATGCGACTTCGTTATGGCACCGGTTATATAAATATTATTATACAAATATTGTGCCCCAAATATTTTCTCTGTATACAATCATCACATACCCGGAGCATTACAAGATATACACAAAGTTATTATTCACAAAACCCCAGAAGTTGACAATCTCATAAGCCAAACTCAACATGAATTTGTATACGCGCGCGCGTGCGTACGCGTTTGTTCGTGTTTGCACATGTGCGTATGTGTGCGTATATGAATTTGAGTGTGAGCGCTTTTGTATGTGTATGAACACGAACGTGTATGTATGCAAATGTGGAAATCATCAAATGTTCCATAGACTGAATATGTGTTAAAATACGTGATACACCCGTAATTTCGCATCGAGGTACATATATATGCAGATATGAACTACTAAGCGAAAACAGAATAAATATGTTAGCAAAATATATGTGCAGACATTCTTATGTATCTATATGTGTAGATACATACGATTGTATGTATGTATATATGTAAGTATATATGTATGTATGTATGTATGTATGCTGTCAATCAGTTTCATTTCTGTATTTCTTGTCCATAGAGAAATAGCCCGACTCTAACATAGATTCAAGACTCCTTCATTGGAACTTTTATCAACATCATCTAGGTATTTGTGCATATGTGTGTGTGTGTGTGCAGTATTTGGTGTTAGTGCATGCGCAGATTTGTATGTTTGTTTTATGGATGCGATTTTATGTATATATTTTCACGTCTAGATGCATGCATATGTATATATGTGCTAAATGTTTGAAAAGTTTTACATATATTTACAGTTCCATTGATGGCTTGAATCTGTAGTCTTCTAATCAGACTTTTTCTTTCAGGTTTTGAGAACCCTAATTTTTCCAGGTTTTTGTTGAGGCAGTTCGTTACATATCCCAATGCCCCAACAATCACGGGTATGAATCTGAACTTGTAGTCTCGGTGGAGTATCTGCAAATTTCTCAGTAGCTCGGCGTAGTTGTTCTCTTTTTCTCTATGTATGTATGTATGTATATATCTAAATATCTATCGATATATCTATCTATTTGACTATCTATCTATTTGTCTTTGTATGTATATATGTGTATATGTATGTATCTATTTATTTATTTAACTATCTATCTATATCTTTCATTCTCTCTCTCTATGTATCTATCTATCCATATTTCTACACACACACTCACACACAAACGAACACACACACGCACACACACACACACACACACACGCACACACACACACACACACACACACACACACACACATATATATATATATAGACAAACATAGATTCATGAATACTTATATCGACAAATAAAGGGCGTGTTTGTGTGTGTGTGGTTATGTGTATGTGTGCAGTTGAACAATTTGGAAGAGGTATTTCAGAATATATTTTATAATTTCATTAGGCAAATCATGTCTGGCGTAAACTAAACGTATGTTATTAGAGAATTTCTGACATGTTTTCAGGCAACTTCTTTAATGAATTCACTAGGAGCAACGAAGACTTGGCATGACTTCTCAACAACAGCAACATTTCAATGTATTTCATTGAATTTGAATCTGGTAAATTCGTCGTACACTAGCCTGATGTTTTATGATCATTAACAATGTCTGGTAGCCATACTTAAGTGCAATATGATTCCTGAGAAAGTGCCCTTGTTTCAAAGAAGTAAAGCCTACCACTGCATTTTTCATCGAAAAAGCTTTTAACAACAATGTCCGACACATTCACTTACCCAGCATCATATTTTCTGAGAAATTCTACTTTCCTTACCGACCATGCTTCAAACTACCACGTTTCTGGAGAAGTAATATGAACGTATCATGGGGCATTACCGAATTTTTGAAATAACCATTGTTTTTTATTTGTCATTTTTCACCACTGGACACTAATGCACATTTGTTCTTGTGAAAAATATCCGACGTGCCATGTTCGTAGAAGACATTAATGTTGGCATAGGCCAAAGAGTGTTTGAGGCACAAATCAGTTCTCTTTAATACACAAAATATATAACAAATGTGCTCGTGCACAGTAGTTCCTTAACATTAGCCCTCACTTTGTGTGAATCTTTGTGTATGTGTAGACAATGTGGCTGATGCTTCGATATCTACAATATTTATAAAGAATAATGAATTTGTATGAACATATTTTATTAGTTGTATACGAGAAAATTTACTGGAAAATAATGCGTGTTCGTAACCACATGTTACATAGTCAAAGGGCGTCAAATGATTAGGATAACGTGTAGAATTCAAAATAAAATCTTATACACGTGTCACGTGTTTTAGCCTTCTGACGTCAGTACATGTTATGCCCAGTTAACATTTCTTTATGCCAGTGTGAATAAAATAAATTCCAGAAATTGAAATAAAACGTAATTCGATTTGATTCAAACAACTGCATCTTGGATCTTGATTTGTAATATAAGCAGAACCCCGTGAAAAGTGTTGGTAAATAGAAATATATTAAAATATCAATAGCCTATGTGATAATGACTGATTGAAGCCGACAATTTCAGAGTTACGAAGTGGTGCTGAATATTTCATAGATTTGGATTAGTTAATTACCATTGTATTCAAAATATTCCCTTGTCAGATTTGCTAACTTTTTGCATATTTCTCTGATCCCCTTGTCATTTCTGTTCTTGAAGTGTCGTAAGTTTCAACTTGTTAATTCATATTTTCATCTTAGTGCTGAAAACATAGTACTAATTCATTACATTAAATTTTACATTTAACCAGACCATTTAATATCATGCGTTCGGTTCTTCAAGAATGCCTCCTCTCGTCGCTTCTGTATGTATTGACTCTTGAGCCACTACTGCGGAAGCTGGCGAAATTGAGGGGCATACGACGAGAGCCGGGATGCGGGAGGAGCGTGTCTGCATACGCGAACGACGTCACCTTCACAGTGTCGAGCCACAAGCCTGGTCGGCGAGACAATAAGAGAATTCGAAGCGGTAACGGGATCAAAAATTAATCGAGAAATGTCTGCTGGGCTTGCGGCTCAGCACCTGCAGAAACAAGCCCATGACGTCCAACAGCGTCTCCATCGTGCGACGGTGGAGCGACGGAGCAGTTAAATTGCTTGGAATCTGGTTTGGTCCAGAACTCCAAATGGAGAACTGGGGTGAACTAAAGACTAGGGTGGCCGCTCTCACATAGCAATGGGCTGAGCGTAAGATATCCCTAAATGGTCGAGCGGAGGTGGTGAACACGTACATCGCATCCCCCATCGATTACCGTCTGAACGCTGTGCCTTGTCCCGATCCTACCATCACCAAACTGGAACGCATACTCTAGAAGCATTACCTGTTCGAGATAAGCTCTACAGGCGCATTTCGAGACACACGGGACCAACTTGCCCGAGATGCGATCAGAGCGACGAAACCGTTCTGCACGCACTCGTGCAGTGTCCAACCATTTCCGGCCTGTGGGATTATGCCGAACGGCTGCTGTCACGTTTGGGACGAGTCCGCCTATCAGCCGAGTCTATCATGGCAGTTGCTCCGGCACCTTCCCTCAACCGGGATGGCAAGGCAGCTTTCATCGTACTGGTGGCCATGGTGAAAGAATGTGTGTGGTGGACTCGAGCGAAAGGATTAGAAACAAACACTTACCTCTCTGGCCAATCGCTCATCCACGTTTTCAAGTACCACTTGAAAAGGAACGTGAGAATGGAGACGCAGGATTTGTCTCATGAAAGTTTCGTAAAAAGGTGTATGAATATAGCAAAGATGGTGCGTGCGAGCGACGAAACCATTTTGAGCATGATCCTGTAAATCGAAGAGAGAGAGAGAGAGATAGAGAGAGAGAGAGAGAGAGCACTTTGCTCTCATGTATTTATTCCCTCCCTGCCTGTGGTTACCGTGGTCTTTTCCGTAGGCTTTTCTTTCCACGGATAAACCTAATCTTGCTTCTTGCATTTTAAAAAGTTCTTCTGTGAAACACGATCCCTTTTGATCGCCTTTTTTTTCCCGACACCTTTTGTCCGGAATTTTTATTTTTTTACTCATTTTACCTACATTCGTATTTGTCCTCTCTCTTTTCAACCCTGTGTGATCAATAAAGTTATCTATCTATCTATCTATCTATCTATCTATCTATCTATCTATCTGTCTCTCGCTATGTATCTGTCCTTCTATCTAGTTCTCTCTCCCCCTCTCTCTCTCTCTCTCTCTCTCTCTCTCTATCTATCTATCTATGTGTGTATATAGATACACATAGATTCATGATCATATTCATGAGCGTCTATGTGTATATGTGGAGTGTAAATGTGCATACACAGACACAGACGCGCGCGCGCACACACAAATATATATATATATGTGTGCGTCCGTGTTTGTGTGTGAGTGTTTGTGCGTGTGTGTGTGTGTGTGTGTGTGTGTGTGTGTGTGTGTGTGTCTGTGTGTGTGTGTGCAGTTGAACAACTTGCAAGAGGGATTTCAGGATATATTTTATAAATAGCTGAAAATTGCTGACATGCTCCCGATGAAATGTCACTCAACTTATTTAATGAATTCACTAAGAACATCGAAGACTTGACATTAGTTTTCACAAGCAGCAACACTCCACATGTATTGTATTGAATCTAAATCAGGTGAATGTGAACTACACTAGCCTGATATTTCATGATCGTTAACTATGTCTGGTGGTCATAGATGAGTTTCCTATGATTTTTGAGAAAGTGCTCCTGTTTCAAAGAAGTAAAGCCTTCCACTGCATTCTTCATCTAATAGGTTTTATCAACATTTTCCGGCAGATTCACTTATCCAGCAGCATAATTTCTGAGAAATTGTACCGACCACATTTCGAATTACCACCTTTGGTGGAGAAGTAATGTGCATCTATGTAGGAACATTACCTAATCCTGCAAATAACCATTGCTTTTTATTTGTCATTTTCACCACGGAACACTAATGCATATGTATGTATGTATGTATGTATGTATGTATGTATGTATGTATGTATGTATGTATGTATGTATGTGTGTGTGTGTTTGTGTGTGTGTGTGTGTATGTATGTACTTATAACAGATAACAGAAACACCTATATGCAATGATCTACTTAATAGAAATACCATCATTTTCCTGGGCTCTCTGGCGATTATACTTTCTGTCAGATTATATGTATACAATTTTGCGTTTTGGCTAGAATATTAGAGAATTTTAGCTCCAAACTCAAGCTATGTAGATGTTTCTAACACATACATATATACAGATTTGTATTTATATATATAAAGATAGATAGATAGATAGATAGATACATATTTTTATGTATATATACATGCATATATATATATATATATATATATATATATATATATATATATATATATATATATATATATATATATATATATATATATAAGTTGATTATTCAAATTGAAACGATATTCTTATCTTCATTGTTTGAATTCCTTATAAAACCTTTCCATTAATTAATAAGGTATAACATCCTCCTTATGGGTGAAGAGTGATGTAAATTCATTCTGCCATATTCTATTTATATTCCAAATACAAGCCGATTGAAACCAATCGTTGAGTGTCTTGTAAGTACTTCACTATCGACATATGTATAAACTTACTCTAGTTTACATATCTTATTTTCTCACATAATATCTCATTTGACAATCTGTATTGCTGGGAGTCCCCATATACGTGATACTCTGCACATCTTCTGCCTTCTGACTTTATTTATGTGTACACATATAGTTAATAAAGAAATATATAATAGAAAGCAGCACACTCTAAAGAATAGACTAAAATTTTACATCTTGTACATTGAATTACCCAAGCTTTCACATCCAAAAAACAAAGCCTTGTGAACAGCTCGTCAGACTCTATATGATTACCTAACTTAAAATATCTACGTCGAAGACGTGAGGAAATCACTAATGAAGACGAGTTATCTCCTCTTAATTTACGTATGTATGTGTACGTGTCTGTTCATATTACCTATGCACCTATCCATCTTTATATCTGTTTACATTCATATCCATTTGCTTACATACTTGTGCCTATACATATACGTATCGGTACACTTACATACACACACATACATCTACATAAAACACCACAAACTATTCTACCTGCATATAAATATAAACTGTGTGTATGGGAGTATGATTACCTACTACATATACTTCCTATTTAGTACTGGGAATATTTTATTTATGAAAACGTACACCTTTGGGTTCTGTAATAAAATGCGGATGTCCAGTTGACCCAGTTTGACTCTATGTTGGTCGTTGGTATGTTTTTAGAGTATGGAGGACTGTTTTTCTGTCGTGATATTGTCTCAAATTTTCATTTAGTCATTCCGCAATGTTCCTAGATGTCTCTCCTATGTATGTCAGGTTCATGTCTTTACAAGCACCATCAATCCATCTTATGCTGTAGACTATATTTCATATAGTACATGTCATGCAGTATTCTTAAAGGTGTACGTCCTACATATTTGTGGTCTGATACAGTTCCCTGGCTTTTCAACAATCTTATTGCTGAGTTTGGTCTCCTTCAAAACTTTCCTAAATCTACGGGTTAGTTCTCCATGGGTTTTGGCTTCTGTAAACATCACTGCTTGATATTTGTCGGTTTTATACTACGTGTTCATCCTGTTTGATTTGTCACAAGGTCTTTGTATTCTATTCCAGTCTTTATTTCTATATCTGAGGTAGGTACCACTGGTTTCATTACATATAATGTTATCTACCTTCTTTCTAGCAGCCCTGTATACTCGAACCCTATCGCTTTGATCATATCCAGAGAATTGCATGCTGTGCATGAATTTCTGTACATGTTTATTCGATTCATAGGGTTTTCATAGTGTAGACACGTTGTTCTTTATCCTAAATCTGCAATCAGTATGTTAATGTTCATATTGTGTGAACAACATACTTTGGAGCTATGGGTTTCATGTAATAGGAGTGGTGAAGCTGCACTCTGTTCTTCACAGTATCTTAGAGACAAGCACACATATATACGCAAATGAAGACTGAAACACATGACCATACTCACACACACACTGCGTTTGATACAAGCATATATATGAAGACACATATCCATATATACAGACACAGTACGTTGTCAGAATAAACACATGCACATATACACTCAGGCATGCACACACAAGGATATAGAGGTATAGACACACACACACATAAGAACGAAGACAGGTCGTGCAGAAAACAAACATATATATTAGTATAACGCTCGGGAATTGAAAAAGTCTTTAACATTTCGAGCCTACGCTCTTCCACAGAAAGGAACAAAGACAGAAACAAGGAGAGAAAAGATGTGTGTGTAAGAAAATATGATAATAATAATAATAATAATAATAATAATAATAATAATAATAATAATAATAATAATAATAATAATAATAATAATAATAATAAAACTGTTTTCAGTATTTAAGGAAGCTGACAAATACAAACAAGAAATCAATCTACCTAACAAATACGAAGAAGAAGAAGAAGAAACAACAAAAGCTATAAAACAAATGAAATCCAAACTAAAACTAGAACAGCAACGGACCATGATAAAACGATGGCAAGAAAAGCCCCTACATGGTAAATACTGGGCTAAACTAAATGCGAAAGAAATAGACAGAGAAAATCCCAGCGATGGATGAGAAGCTCAGGACTCAATGCAGAGACTGAAGGATTTTTAATTGCTGCACAAGACCAAAGCCTCCCCACCAGAAATTACCAAAAACACATAATGAAAAGAAATATAACAAGTAACTGTAGAATATGTGGAGATGGACAAGAAACAATAAATCATATTATCTCTGGCTGCCCAGTCCTGGCTAAGAAGGAATATATTCACAGACACGACAGAGCTGGGACCTATATACACTGGAAGCTATGCCAACATTATGGAATAGCAACAGAAAAAAGATGGTATAAACACACGCCAGAAAAGGTCACAGAAAACGAGAAAGCAACCATACTCTGGGATATGCCAATACACACAGATAGAGAAATTAAGGCAAATAGACCAGATATAGTTGTCAAAGATCATGAAGGAAAAAAATGCCTTCTAATTGATGTTTCAATACCAGCAGATGACAACGTTTCTCTAAAAGAAATGGAAAAACTTTCAAAATACAAAGACCTGGAAATAGAGATAACTCGAATGGGGAATCTAAAAACAGAAACAATTCCTATCATAGTAGGTGCCTTAGGTATAATAAAAAAATATTCAGACAAATACATAACAAAAACACCAGGACTTACAAATATATATAACATACAGAAAATTGCACTACTGGGTACTGCACACATTCTACGCAAAACACTTTCAATACAGTAAACATAAGAGCACCACAGCAAACCACAGCACATACCCAAGGCGCACAGAGCTGCGCTCGGTAGTGAAGTGAAAGCACGTTATAAAAATAAAACTACTGAATAATAATAATAATAATAATAAGCGAAGAAAATAAAATTAATTGCAAAGACAAAAGCACATGAAAAATTAGCTAGCAGATGGGAACAGAAACCTCTGCATGGCAAGTATGTTGCTCGTAGCAAACAAGCTGATGTCGACCAGAAACGCACGCATCAGTGGTTACGAAGTTCAGGGCTAAAAGCAGAGAGTGAAGGGTTCATATTGGCTGCTCAAGATAAAAAATGGAGCTGACCCAAAATGCCGATTCTGTAACGATGCGATTGAAAGTATAGACCACCTAATCTCAGGGTGTAGAGTCTTAGCACCTCTAGAATATAAATCAAGACATGACAGAGTTGGCCAGTATTTACACTGGGCAATATGTCAGCATTATAAAATCAAAACCGCTGACAAATGGTATAAACACCATCATGAAGCTTTGACTGAAGGAGAAAATGCATCGATTCTCTGGGACTTCCCCGTACATACTGACAAGTCTATAAAAGCTAATAAACCGGATATCATCATAAAAGATCAGACAAAGAAGACGTGTTTATTAATTGACATGAGTATTCCCTCTGATCATAATATAGCGGCGAAAGAATTCGACAAGATCAGTAAATATAAAGACTTGTTAATAGAAATTGAAAAAATGTGGCACCTCAAGGCGACTACCATACCAGTTATTGTAGGATCTCTAGGAATGATAAAAAAAGGTACTGAAACCTATTTGAAAATGATACCAGGCCTACCATCCCTACAGGAAGTGCAAAAAATCGTGCTAACTGGAATGACTCATGTACTGAAAAGAGCATTATCGCTGTGAAAACAACATCCATTCATGATTTTTTTTTTAAATACATGGTTTACCTGTGAATTTGCGTGTGTAAACTGGGATTGCATACAACGAGCTTCTCTGCCCTAGGTGTACGGAAAACACTCGGCGAGAAATGGAAGAAAATTTGAAGAAAGAAGGAAAAAACAACATAATAATAATAATAATAATAAAACTTTTACATAAAGTTGAAAAAGTTCAAGGCCTTCAGACGTCGTGGTGTACTGGAGCGATTTCTCATCAACAGAAGAATCCAGACAGCCTGAGTGTAGAAAATCCAAAAGAAAGTCCAAAAGAGTGTAGAAAGGTAGAAAGTCCAGTGGAGAAGTTCGTGGGTGATGAGAGGACACAGGATGAACTGGTGCCACCACGTGAGCGTGTGATATATATAGGGAAAATTCACAAAGAAAACAAAAGACGAAGGCAGGGGTATATATGTATATATATATATATACATGTATATGCATTTATGTAATTATGTATACATGTATACATATGCGTACATATATATGTATGTATCTCTCTCTCTCTATCTATTTATCTATCTATCTATCTATCTATCTATATATATATATGTATATATATATATATATATATATATATATATATATATATATATATATATATATATGTATATATATATATATATATATATATATATATATATATATATATATATATATATATATATATATATATATATATATATATATATGTATATGTATATATATATAACTTCTAGCCTAGTGCGAGCCCAGTGCAATAGCACATCTCCACCAATATTGCAGTATTACGTGTCAAAAGTGAAACAATAACATCTCTCAATTGTAATGTCAGATATTTTCACTTCAATAGTTTCACTTTAATACTGAAACTGTTAAAGTGAAACTATTATCTCATAAAGTAGTTGTATACTGTCAACATAACGTGACAGTCCCAATAAGGGAATATACTACTGCTGTTTAGCCCTAGGAAGCCAGACCGCTTCCTATTAGGCCTTGACACACTTTCTGTGCCCTTATCCTTACGAAGGATAGATGAGTATGTGTCTGTCGGTGTGAATCCCTAAAACACGAGAACTACCGAACCGATTTCATTCAAATTTTACACATGCCTTACCTACGGTCCGTGCAACGTCATAGGCCAAGAAAAATTTTCAACTTCTTGCCTAATGCGAGACCACAGTAATCTCCTATCTCTTACACTATTTCAGTATTACGTGTCAAATGTTGAACAATAATATCTCTCCATTGCAATGTGAGATACTTTCAGTTAAATACTTTCACTATTATAATGAAAATATTACCTCATATATATACATGCATACATACATATTCGTCATAAACACCATTTCTACTGGTACTAACTTTCACTTGATAATGCAACTGCAAGAAGTTTTGTACCAGAAAACAGCTACGTACGCAGCTTCAAGTATACATTGGAAACAGAAGCTTCATCAAATTTTAATGTTGTCATTGATGCCCATCCAGGGAACATGCAGGCCGTTACAATGCACCCACATGGAATGAAATAACTGTACTCCTTAACGGTGAACAGCACAATCCCAGAGCCATTGTCCTTAGGCGATGTGACACCACTATCCAACGAATTATTCAAACACACCGATCATACGATACACATCAATATCCACTTCTGTTCATTAACGGTGAGGATGGCTACCCCCATCGATCTACGGCAGTAGCATCCCCTAAATCGTAATGAACATCTCAGCAAACCAATATCCTGCACCGACTTTTACTCATACTGATTTATGACCCGAAACAACTGCTGTAATCACCTATACCAATCTCGAGAGCTGTTTCATCAATTTGCAGTCGATATGTGCGCAAAAATCGAATCAAAGAAATTATGTTTTATCAGGTCACATAAAAAAAATTGCACTCTGACAGCTACATCCATCTCCGAGATGCTATCAACAATGATGCTGCTCCGTCAAGCATAGGAAGACTTTGCATATTGCCTTCCACGTTCACTGAAAGTCCTCGATATATGCATGAAAGTACACAGGATGCAATGACCTTTGTCCGCCATTACGGCAGGCTTGACCTGTTCATAACTTTCACATGCAATCCCAAGTGGAAGGAAATTCAGGCCGAACTCTTCTTCGGTCAAAAGCCTAAAGACAGGCATGACCTCATCGCCCGAGTTTTCTATCTGATGTTAATCACTCTCATGGGCCTCATAGAAAAGGCAAGTCTTCGCACCCATACAATGTGACATGTACACAATCGAATGGCAAAAAAAGGGGCCTTCCGCATACTCATATCCTGCTTTGGCTCTCAACGAAGATCAGTTCAACTGACATCGACAAGATATTCTCTGCAGAGCTTCCTGATCCAGCTTTTGACAAAGTACTATACAAAATAGTTTAGGCAAACATGGTACATGGTCCATGTGGGCGTGGATTCAACATAAAATCACCATGCTTGAAAGACAGCGTATATTCAAAAATGCTTCCAAGGAGGTTCCTACAACAAACTCAGACAGGTACTGATGGGTATCCATCATACAGACGGAGAAAACCAGAAGACAGCGCTTTCACTGCAGCTATCGGACAGCACGAGATTGATAATAGATAGATTGTTCCCTACTACCCAATCCTGTCAAATACTTTCAATGCCCACATCAACGTTGAGTTTTACAACTCCGATAAATCCATAAAGTACGTTTGCAAGTATGTGAACAAGGGTTCGGACTCTGCAATGCCTGGACTTCAACAAGAATACTGCCACGATGAGGTGACGCACTATCAGGTAGGACGGTATATAAGTAGCAACAAGGCTTTCTGGCGCATCTTCGGCTTTCCACTTCACCAACGACACACCGCCATTCAACAGCTTGCAGTGCACCTGGAAAACAGGTGTACTTTACTGATGTAAATGCTTCTCTGTTGGCAGATGAACCAAGGGATAGCTCACTCACTGCATTCTTCAAGTTTTGTCAAGTGGATCCATTCGCTCAAACCTTGCTGTATCCACAGATTCCATCGTACTACACTTGGAATGGAAAGAAATGGGCCCTAAGGAAAGCAGGTCAAAATGTTCATGGATACTCTGACATTAAGTTTGATACTTGCCTTGGGCGAGTATACACAGTGCATCCCACTCAACAAGAGTGCTTCTACCTCCGTCTACTACTGCATGAAGTCAGAGGGCCAACGTGTTTCCAGGCCCTAAAAACCGTTCATGGACATGTCTGCACAACATACAGAGGAGCCTGCTATCGACAATGTCTGTCAGAAGATGGTGCACAATGGGATGCCACTTTGCGAGAGGCTGCTTTATCTGAATCACCTAGAAGTCTCGCGGCACTATTTGCAGTATTACTACAGAAATGCGAACTGTGTGATCCTGCTACTCTATGGCTCAAATACAGAGACAACCTGGCTGAAGTCTTTCAGTGGCAAGCTCAACTGCTCTATCCTCACATGGAGGGTATCAGCAATGAAGTCTATAACAAAACTCTCATTGACATTGAAGACAGAAATGCTACTCTGCGTGGAAATGAATTGTTCACGTATGGCCTTCCACAAACATTCAGGTCAGGGTCAAATAGCCTTCCCACTGCTGCCATTCGAGAAAAAGCGCTTTCAAAGTACATTCTTGAAAATGAGCCTAAATTACTTCGAGACCAGCTGTTGGCCTACACAACTATTTTTAACAGTGTACGCCAACGCGAGGGACGAATCTTCTTCCTCGATGCTCCTGGAGGGACACGAAAACCATTTCTTACAAAGCTTTCCCTTGCAGAAGTTAGGCAGCATCAGGTCATTGCAGTAGCTGTATCCTCCTCTTGTTATCCGGTGGCAGAACAGCTTTTAAACTCCCTCTCTATTTAGTAACATCTGAGATGCCTTCATGCAACATCAACAAAAGCTCAGATCAGGGGCTAGTACTTAAAAGGTGTCATCTAATTCTCTGGGATGAGTGCACCATGTCTCACAAGGGAGCTTTTGAAGCATTAGATAGAGCCCTGAAAGACATCCGATACTGTCAGGTTCCAATGGGAGGTGTAACGCTTCTGCTGTCAGGTGATTTCAGACAAACTCTTCCTGTCATTCTGAAAGGCACTAGAGCAGATGAGGGCCAAGCATGCCTAAAGTCCTCTACGCTGTGACATCATGTTACAATCCTCGGTCTTACCACTAACATGACAGCTCAGCTACACGACGACCAAATGTCCACAAAGTTTGCACGGGATATTTTGACACTTGGTGATGGCAACGTGCCTCTCGACGCTGCAGGACAAATTGAAGTGTGGCCATTTTCCTCTGTTGTTAATTCTGTAAATGAGCTCCAACACAAAGTCTTTCCCAACTTCACAGAAAACTACCAAAATCCCAATTGGCTGTGCGAAAGAGCAAAACTAGCTCCAAAAAACGTCGCTGTTAAAAAAATAAATCAACAGCTAATACATTGTCTTCCCGGCACTCTTCACACTTACAAGTCTGTTGATACAATTTCAGATCGAAATGAAGTGGTGAACTATCCTCCTGAATTTTTCAATTCTGTGGACCCTCTTGGACTACCTCTCAAGATATTAGCACTTAAAGTTGGAACTCCTGTTATGCTACTCCCCAATCTGGAACCACCAAGACTTGGCAATGGAACGCTACTGGTGATAAAGAAAGTGATGTCACACGTTATCGAGGCTGTCATTCTTTCTGGATGTGGAAAATGTGAGGATGTCTTTATTCCAAGAATTCCTCTTACACCATCAGGAGCAGAAATTCCATTTGCATTAAGAAGACTGCAATTCTCTCTTCGTGTCAATTGTGCCATGTCCATCAACAAATCTCAGGGTCAAACCCTCTCTGTAGCTGGTCTCCTCTTGGAAGAGCCCTACTTCTCGCATAGACAACTGTACGATGGCTACTCAAGAGTGGGAAGCAAAAGAAACCTCTTTACATATGCTCCACAAGGAAAAACAAGGAACATTGTTTACATTGGTTGTAATCACAACAGCCAGGAGGTATGTACATGATCACCTTTTTTTTTTTACCAAACTTCATGTACTTTCATGTACTTATATTGATATACGTATATATCCGTGTGTCTGTATATATATATATATATATATATATATATATATATATATATATATATATATATATATATATATATATACATTGCTTGTCAACTAATGCCGGTATGTTTATGTCCCCATAAATTACTAGCTTCACAAAAGAGACCAATAGAATGAGTACTTGCGGTCAATTCGTTCAACTAAAGTCAATTCTCCAGTAACGCAACAGTCAAATATTTTAAACAAGTAAAAGATAAGAATAAACAAATATGCCAATGCTCTCCTGAGCAACGCTGGGTATCTCTGCTAGTACATGTATATTTATATGTATAAGTATAAATGTATACGTATATATTTATATATATAGACATATATATTGATTTATATGTATACATATATATATATATATATATATATATATATATATATATATATATATATATATATGTATATATGTATATATGTATATATATACGTATATATAATATATATATATATATTTATGCATATATATACATATATATATGTATATGTATATATATATATGTATGTATATATATGTATATATATATATATATATATATATATATATATATATATATATATATATGTATATATATATATATATATATATATATATATATATATATATATATATATATATTCTTTTTTTTGTGGTATGTAGTCTTTTGCTGCTATTTCTAGCGGGTTAGATGTCATATTATAGGCATCTCTGCATTTTAAATGAATATATATATATATATATATATATATATATATATATATATATATATATATATATATATATATATATATATATATATAAATATATATATATATATGCATATATATACGTATATATTTGTATATATGAGAGTATTGTAGTTGATTTAAAGCATTGTGTATCTGAGTAAGTACCCAAGACGCCCAAGACGCCGAGCACATAGAAAACCCAGCAACACCTGGTTCCTTAAAATACCCCATCCACTGAGCCATAAGAAGAGAAGGGCTAGATATACAACTAGCCCACCCCGGCCCCTCTGTGAGAGGACACCTCACAAAGAAACGAATAAGGGACAACAATCAATGCACATTAACAAATTGTCCCATCCGTGACACAGATTTATGCCAACGGGTAAATGTTGTGTATAAAATACAATGTAACAAATGCAACAAGTTCTATGTGGGTAGCACAACAAGACCGTTACACGTCCGCATCAAAGAACATCTGAACACGAGAGCATCCTCCTTCAGAAAACATCTAGACAGATGCCGGTACACTGACAAAAGCATAACAGTCACAATTGAGGTTAATGAATGAAATTTTGGTAATTTAAGAATTAAGGAAGCTGTACTCATACACAGATTAGGACCTCAAATTAACAACAGGCTGGAGGTTGGTAATCAATATATTATTTAGCTACATCTGGATGCATGTAGGTTCATTTTTGATATGCTCGTCTATTGATTTCAAGAAAAAAAAAAGAGAAGAGGAAAAAAAGGGAAGAAAAAGGAAGCTGCACGTATAACACATAACTTAGAAGCAGCGCTACAGATGTACCAACACACACGAGATTGAGACATAGCCGACCACACGCACTTCTCATGAGGAATTTCGGAAGGAGCTTCGTGAGACCACTGCTGAGAAGGTTCCGAAAAAACGGAAAGGCGTTGGAAAACAGATTATAGCAGCGACTCCATCTAAGAATATCTGAAGAAGGAGTTGTATTCCGAAATATCATCGGACTATAGATAACTAAATTACAACAGGTATACAGTCCATTTTTTGTAGTATAGTGCATTATTGGACCATTCAAAACTTTTTATTCTTTACATTTGTATATATATATATATATATATATATACATTTGTACACACACACACACACATATATATATATATATATATATATATATATGTATATATATAATAATAATAAGGAGTTACGACGCAAAAACGTATAAATTCACAAGAACATATTTATCTTCTTCAATATATATTTCAGTATAAAGAATTCATTAAGATGCTTAAATCAAAATTTCTTTGCACATCATTCAGGAATAAATATAACATCAGAAAAAATACGCTCCGTTTAAAAACACAAACCGTTCATGGCGAAAAAATTTCACAATTACAAAATACGAACAAAATTTTCAAAGTTTTAGCAAAAAGAACGCTATTACCTACATACAGGCATCCGCGTGTGCGCCCGTACACACACGCACACACGTTCATACGCGCACGCACGTTCATGCACGCACACACGTGCACTCTCACATGTATATGTATGCATACACAAATGAGCAAAGTTCACAAGTCATAAACACATACGCACACACACACATACATACACACACACACATATACATCCACACACACACATATACATCCACACAGGCTTTAATAATATTAATGATGGTTATCTTTGGTTTATTTTACCATTTGCTAAAAATGTTAAGTCGAATTTGGTAGCTCAGTTTAGGGAGGTAATTAGTAAGCATGTCCCTGCAAATTCGCGTTACGGTAAAATTATTAATACGCATAGTGTTAGGTTTG
>NC_142935.1:60251761-60339261 GCF_046866305.1 Octopus bimaculoides
ACGAAACGGTTGTATATAGATATACATATACAAAACACTCCGATAGAATAAGTACTTGGCTTATAAAGTATAAGAATGTAAAAAAGAAACGAGGAATAGGATTACTGATTAATGTTAGTACGCACTTATGTATGCTACATGGAGAGAAGTCTTTTTTTTCTTGATGGTCAATTTCGATCCCTTTATGTTCTCTCTAAAGCCTTTCATTTGCATCACAAATATATTGAAATATTTCCTTCCCTTTCTAAATATATGCAATAGTTTAGCTATATATTCTATTTGCAGGAATCCGATGCATGTTGCAGGCGTGATTTTATTCTTGCTGTTTATGTTGAGCGTAATAGTGGGATTGAGCGTAAAACTACAAATTGCTAATCAAAGAAAAGGTAAAGTATTTTATCTCATATTTGCTAGTATCCTCCTTCGTAATATGAACACCAGTACATCACAAATAATCACATAAGAACCTACACCACCACCACGTGTACCACACCTAACAGCATCATCATTTTCGCCATCCTTCTCTACCTAGTTACCATCATCCTTATAATCATCATCAATTCAATTACTTCTCTCTAGCTTTAATTGGAAGCCAAAACTTATTCAAGTCATATATGTTATTACTAAAAAAAAAAAAACACTTCCTATACACTAAAACTTATTAAGAAAAATGTGTCGGTCAACCCTGGAATATATTTCTTCGTAGTTTATCTCGATCAAAGCTCATCTTGGATTGGAATAACAAGAAAAATATCCATAACGGCAACAAAGAAAACGCGTATCTATATAATCTACAACCACCAAGAAATAGGAGTCAAGCGTTCTTTAAACGGCAGCCTACTCGCATGAAAATAAAGAACAGTATTGTATGATGTTGTCCTAAATGTAGAAAGATGGGATCATCAAGGTTACAATGTGCTTTTAATTAGGGCATGTTTAGCTATAGATATTGATGTCCTCGTCATTACTGGTGTTACATATCAGTGATGTAAATGAACCAACTGTTTTTCTTTTATTCCCATCAGGAATTTAAATCTTCTTCACAAGAAAGTTATGCGAAAATTTCATTATTAGTTTTCTTTTTTTATGTAGTATTCATCTTGTAATTTATTTTTTCCTTTTCAAACAAATAAACCTTTCTACTATAGTACAGGCCTGAAATCTTGGGGAAGTGGATTAGTGAATTACATGGATCCCAGTGTTTCATTAGCACGTAATTTATCGACACCAAAAGGATGAAAGGCAAAGTCGACCCCGTCGGAATTTGAACTTAGAACGTAAATACGGACGAAATAGCTCTAAATAATTTGTCCGGCATGCTAACGATTCTGCCACATCGCCATCTTTACGTTGAAACTAATTATGATTTCAAATTTTGGAACAAGGCCAGATATTTCGTGGGTGTGGGTGTGGGTAAGCAATTTGCCTGAAGTGCTTACAATTCCGCCAGCTCGCCGCCTAAGATATTAAAAGTGACATATAGTATACTTTTGCGCGGGCTTTTGATAGCAATCTAGTATTATTATTCACATAGAAGGCATTTCTTCAACATGCTCAGCATTTAGGAACCGTATACAATTCTTTCAAAGTGTAAGTACTATATACAGACCTAAATTGTCTAATATTTGCATCCATGTCATCGCAGAGAAGAAAGTGAAGAAGAAATAAAACATTTTTTGGATCTTTCTGATTTGGCGGACACCATTTTTTAAAATTTTTATTTAGTGTGCTTTCTACCGAAACACTTAAAAAACTTCGTATACTTGTATATTTTGTCATATAGAACAGAGAAAAAATTTTATATTCGAAGTTATTTCATGTTAAAAGTTGTCG
This sequence comes from Octopus bimaculoides, assembly GCF_046866305.1. Classification (NCBI taxonomy): domain Eukaryota; kingdom Metazoa; phylum Mollusca; class Cephalopoda; order Octopoda; family Octopodidae; genus Octopus; species Octopus bimaculoides. The sequence goes on from NC_142935.1 coordinate 60,253,595, forward strand.
TATTTCGGTAATTTCAACCAGTCACTGAAGTCTATTGAGGTGAAAACAATTACTACCGTTGTTTGTCAACAACAACTATCGGTGGTACTGTTATTTATGACATCATTCGTGCGTTTGCACTTGTTTTAGCTTCAGGGTTTTAGGGTTAGGTTTAGGGTTTTAGGGTTAGGTTTAGGGTTTTAGGGTTAGGTTTAGGGTTTTAGGGCTAGGGTTAGGGTTAGTTTTAGGGTTAGGTTTATGAGTATTTTTGCCAAATTTGGTGAAACATTTGTGGCGGTGTATTGAACAGATTTTCACCAAATTTGGCAAAAATATTCATAACTCTAACCCTAACCCTAAAACCCCAAAACCCTAAAACACTAAAGCTAAAACCAGTACAAACGCACAAACAACGTCATAAATAACAGTACCGCCGATAGTTGTTGTTGACAAACAACTGCGGTAATTTTATTCAAGGGAAAAGATCCCATTACACAACCAGAAGGTGTTGTTGACAAAACACAGCAGTAATTGTTTTCACCTCAATAGACGTCAGTGATTAGTTGAAATTATCGAAATACGACAACTTTGAACATGAAATAACTTCAAATATACAAACTTGTCTTAACAAGGCTAAGAGAAAAAGATGTTTTATATGACACATTCTGCCAGTATCCCAAGTTTGAAAGTGTTCCGTTAGAAAACAAATGGTGTCCGCCAAATCAGAAGGATCCCATTTTTTCTCTTCAGAAACAATTTGCTTAGACTGCAGCAATCATTTTATGTTAAGATGCGTATATTATATAGAAAGATCATTCGCATTAGATTTATTTTTTATCTATCATCTCAGTGCCTTTGCTTCAATTTAATTAGCATTTTATTTTCGCTACCTCGTATATTTACCTGATTCAGAAAAATTATCCGCATACCCTGTATTGCTTTTAACAGTCTTACACAATGTATTTCACTTTCAATTTCATCATTCAAATTTCAATAAAAAAGCATACCGGTCATCTACTGCAATCTATTGCTGTTACTATACCTCACTGAAACTATGTACAGTCCAAAGGCGAATACTGTGGAGACGTAGACTCATTTCGATGCAAAATTCATTTTCAGTTTACACACCCTAAGTTTAATCACAGCACAATAGCATAAATACTTTATATGCGTCTCTCGACGTAAATCACATCTTTCTGCTATGGATTTTATGGGGCAATCAAGCTGCGTATATCGATTTTGATTTGTATATTAATAGAAATTTTAATTATGGGGAACCAAAAGCAAGACATTTCCTCTTTTTACGTAATTCAAAATGCTCTCATTACCATTATCACCACCACAACCATCCTCCTCCTCCTCCTCCTCCTCCTCCTCATCATCATCATCATCATCATCATTAGTAGCAGCAGCAGCAGTTTTCAACATTTTCACCATCATCTCTATTAACACAGTCGTCGATATCAGCTCTGCTGCTATCATCAGTATCCTCGTCAACATAATAACCATCTTAATCATCCTCCTTATCATCATGATCAACATCACCCCAACCTCCACCATCATTAGAATCACTCCATCATTGTCAACATAGTCTTCACAATAAATCATCTTTATCGCCATCATTCCAAATATATTATCACCATAACCATATACAAAAGAAGGAGAATAATTATAGCGATAACTATAGCCTGCCTATGTGTGAAACCGCGCCTGCGTGTGTGTGCTCGCGCGCCTGCATGTGGGTATCTAAGCGTTTGTATGTGTGCATGTTTGTGTTTCTTTGTGTGCGTGCGCGCGTGTGCGCGTGCGTGCGTGTGTGTGTCGGCCTTTGTGTGTGTATGTGTGTATGTGTGTATGTAAGCGTTTTTGTGTGTGTACATGTTTCTGTAAGCGTTTTGTGTGTGTATGTGTATGTATGTATGCGCTTCTGAGTGTGTGTGTGGGTGGGGGGCGTGTGCGCATATAATCATCCCCTTCGGACTATAATATGAAGCAGCATGAATGTTGTGAGACGGTGATGATGGTGGTGAGTGTCGGTATCATGAATTTTGTCGTCCCTGCACACCCTTTAATATACTCCAAAAACCAAGTACCACCACAATTCTTTGAATAATAGTTGCTATCTGAGACTGCCGTTTTATGGACACTGAAAGTTGCCTGTTGTCAAAAGTAGTTAGCTGCGAAAAAAAAAATAGTTTGGATGAGCTAAGTTCCAGTTGTTTTTGCAAGTTTCATACAGCCCAAGTTCGTCTTGATTTCACTGTGCTATCCATGCAATGAGAATACAATATTTGTGTCATCTTAGATAGCTCGCAGATGTGGTATAAGTGTAAATATGGATATAGTAGATGGTTACGTTATCATGATTGGCCTTCAACATACATACGAAATGACACGTGGATATGTTTTTAAAATTCTTCTTCACTAATGCTAACTTGATGAGTAAAAAATGTTTTCCTTAACTATAACACAAGAGTGGACCGGTTACTCGTCCAGTCTTGGATAGGTAGAGCTTATTGTTCAAGAAGAGGTTTACAGAACTATTTTAAACGATCTACGTATGCATGCTTCTTGATGACAGCGCATGTGTGCATTTGCTGATACCTGTTTGCATATGTGCACTTATTATTGCAAGTATGTATGTATGTGTATGTGAGTGAGTTTGTGTGTGTTTGTGTGCCTGTATATATATATATATATATATATATATATATATATATATATACATATATATATATATATATATATATATATATATATATATATATATATATATATATATATATATATATATATATATATATATATATATATATATATATATATATATATATATATATATATATATATATATCAAAAGGATGTGTTATAACCCTACTCTACATATACAAAAACAGCCATACCAACAATCCAACACACCTCCATTTTCAACTGCCCCACGGATATCATTATGGTTTCGACAGTGGAGCAGTACTATTCAATCCGGCGGTTTCAACAGCACTAAAATAAGTGTTGTTTGGGAACAAACATACCACAGAAACTACAACTTTCAAATACATTTACCCAATGTACAACAGTATCGATAAACAAATTCAATAAGTAAAAGTATAACCAACTCCTAAATATGTGCCTAAACAGCAACCAAACCTTTAAGTCATAAATTTTATTCTCTACAGTCTTATATATATATATATATGTGTATGTGTGTGTGTGTATATGTATATAGTGTGTGTGTGTGTACATGTGTGCATGAATGAACGTGTGTGTACGTATGTATGTGTGTGTTTTCGATGGACATCTCAGCTTACGTGCTTCACTTTAATGTTTGCAGATCAACAAGCAGCGACAACAGTAATCACGAGTTTGAACGCAGGTAAGAATATGATTCATATGTCGTGACTAGACTACCCGTCATCCGTTGGGTCACTGACGTTTCAAGTTACAAAACCAGATATTTACTTTCTTCCCCGTTGATGCATGATCTAAGAATAGAAAATCGTTTTAACTTAGAAAAATACCTAATACCTAAAGAATTTTTTTCTTTTGTAAATCATCACTTAAAAATATTTCTAAATACTAAATATATCGTCTGTTTAAAGAAACCTAAATATGAATATTTACTGTACGAACAACTCGTATTTTTCAAATCATATTCATTTAAAAATACTTTTTAGTAATTAAAATAGTGTCTGTTTAAAGGTAACTGACATAAAAAATACTCAAGTTCAACCAACTTGCATTTTTTAGGTTTATATTACTTTCGGTGTATTTTGCCGTTATGTGTCGTTTTGGCTGTTTATAAAGGTACTCCCCACATCCAAATAACCCCGCATATCTCGGTAATCTGTGGTCGGATTTATATGAAACTTGTTTTATTCCGTTTGAATTCACATTCAATGGCATCTTACTTTCAGAGTATTTTCCCCATTATGCACTGGTTTGAATGTTTTAAATTACACACAAGCAGGCACGCAATCAAGCATGCAAACAATCAAACACTTTTAGTAGTATAAAGATATAACAATTTTAATTCCGCCTGAACAATGCTTTAGGTTCGGCAAAAGAGACCGATAGAGTAAGTACTAGGCTTCTAAAGAATAAGTCCTGGGGTCGATTTGCTCGACTAAAGGCGGTGCTCCAACATGGCTACAGTCAAAAAGACTGAAACAAGTAAAAGAGTAAAAGAGTACAATGTGAGCAGCGCCAAGCAGCGCAATTTTCTGTATGTTATATATATATATTCGTAAGAATTAGTGTTTTCGTTATGTATTTGTCTGTGTGCCGTTTAACTATATTAATGCAACTATTATCAGAGGGATTGTTTCTATTTTCAAATCTTCGTATTACAGGAGTTTCTATCTTTCCCTTAGAGATACACTGTCTTTTGTTGTGACTGCTATGTCGATTAGAAAACATTATTTTTTTCGGTAGTCCCTAAGAACAATATCTGTGTATTAGTCATCTCTATATCTGTATATATTGACATAACTAAGTGTATGATTGCTGTGTATTTTCTAGGGCAGTTTCTACCATGCTTTCTTTGGTCATTCATTACTGCTGGCATAGCTTGCAGGTCATGTAAGCCTCCACTCTGCCAGTGAAAAGAAAAAATGATTTAAGCATGGTTCGGACATATTACTGGGATTCTTTTGACAGTGTTCCCAAAACAGGGATTCTGAAAACACTACCGATAAATAAAGTACGGCCTATAATAATAAAAATAAGTAAAATATATCGTGAATAAATAGAAAATAGCTCTGCCACTGCTGACAAAACAGGTAATTATAAAAACCAAAACCATCCCTATTGGAAGAGGTTTATTGCAAAGAGTATCGTTCTCTCCATTCCTCTTCCTCATGGCATTTACAATGATAATAGTTATCAAGTCTCGATCTCCTTGGGTCCTGAGAAGATAAAGGCGGTCCACATCTGCGTCTGGCAGGTGCATCTCTTTACAAGTCAGCAGCTTAGGAATTTTACTATCAATTTTCTTTATTGCACTGAGATTCAAGTTCAACACATTGAAGCTATAAGTAACAAATGAGATTGCTAAGAAACCTATGGCGACACCTTGTTATATGCATTTAGATCAGATTTCAGAACTGCTCGAACCTTTCTATAACATTCCTTCCTGATCTTCTTTCATGATTACATGCTGAATTCCAGCGACTTAATTTATTTCTTGGTATCTGTAGGTTTATTTCTGCTCAAGTTCTTTTATAAGTATGTCAAACTCTAAAGCGACTGAACTTTTCTTTTATGGAAAATGATCTTGGCACATTTATGAAGACCAAACTTCATCCCAATGTCATTATTCAATGCTTTCACAGTATTCATCTTTGTTTCTGCCATAGAGTTTTATGTCATCCATATCAAATAGATGTCTTATTTGCATGTCAATGTTATATCCATACCCAATTATGTTAAGTTCACTTGCACGGGGATTAGAAATATACAATAAATTAGAGGTGAAAGTGAGTCATATTGGAAAATGCCATAGTTGATGATAATATTGTTTGAAACCAGTACTCCATTAGAATGATATATTTGGAGTTTCCTGTTCCACAATGACATGTTTCAATGTGAACTTACGAGATAAAACTTTGAGTTGTCTAGCGATTTCAGGATCTATGAATGTGGTATGTTGTCAAACGACTTTTCGTAGCCAATCTTTGCAGAACTAAGAGTTCAATTCTCAAGGGGCATGCAATTAATACAGTCTTGTGGGTGCCCTTTTTGTTCAGTGGAAAAGCATTGTTCGCTTGCATGAATGCATGTTTCCTTCATGAGAATATATATTAAAATTTTATAAGTGATGGATAAACATATTGCAACTCTTGATTCATTAATCTTTGTGAGTAGTTAAGTAATACCACTTGCTGGTCAGTCTGGTATTTTCCCACAATCTGTCATAATTTCATTGAACAGCTGAACTGGCATTTCTTGTGCGCACGGGAGCGACGAGAGCCAGAAATTCGTTACCCTATATTTACTGGGTGGAGTTTCCTCATCACTTTCCAAATATTTTCAATTTATTCAATGGAAGGGAGGTTTTCAATGTTTACTCTCTCCTTCACTACTCCTCTATAAAATGTTTTGGCATTGTATGCGAGCAGCTTATTTTGGTTGTAAAAGTTTTATTTTGTCCAAACATCATACTTTTTGAGCTTTTAATTCGACTATTATTATTATTATTATTATTATCAATATTGTTATTATAATTATTAATATTAATATTATCATTATGGAGGTGTCGAACAAACAGAATCGTTAGCACGCTAGACGAAATGCTTAACACTATTTCGTCCGTCGCTACGTTCTGAGTTCAAATTCCGCCGATGTCGACTTTGCCATTCATTCTTTAGGTGTCAATAAAATAAGTACCAGTTGAACACTGATATCGATGTAATTGATACATATCCACCTCCTCCAAGCTGATTTTGTGGCAATATTTTGAAACTACTACTACTACTACTACTACTACTACTACTACTACTAGTAGTAGTAGTAGTAGTAGTAGTAGTAGTACATCGTGCCTCGGTCTTACTCTGGTTGATTCTATAACAAACGGTGACCTATTGTCAGAGGTCTCACAGGGTCACTTTCCAAAAATTATAAGACTTGGTAATTGGGTGGAACATATTCAGGACCCAAGTACCAGTCTCAAGCTTCTAACTGTCCTAAATACAGCGGTCTTCAAGGCATACTTTGCCATCGTGTCAATTTCAATTTCTTCAACATATTTTTCGTTGTACTAAAAACACCCCTTCAATTACTGGGATAACAGTTACTTTCCTTATAGCCCACATTATTATAATCTCTTCTTTTAGTAATTTGTACTTTTTCACCTTCTCCAGCTCTTTGTCATCGACGCGTGCACCCTTAGGCATAGCAATATCTATGATCTTAGTCACTTTTACTTTAACCTAATACAAGAGCATGTTCCTGGGCGCCGCATATTAATAAGTCTTTTATCAGTGCATCTTTTAGCCATCTCTATGTGTTGGTCTTGTCTTTCTCTTGGATTTCTCTGAGGTACTGCCGATGCATTGTTTTCCTTTTTACATTTATTTTATTTTTGTCCTTCATCTTGTTTTCGGGTGCGTCATATTCTCAGTAGGTATCGAGCTGTTATTTCTAAACAACAGCATGCAAGTTTTCTTTATGCTGCTTGATGTACCATCCCAGATTGTTCTTGTCGTTGACATCACAGATCTTACATCCTATGAGGCCTCTCTTTACATTGTTTCTAGGCACATACATTTGTGGCGAGAGTCACTGACACCCCTGTGAGATTGCAGGAATGGACTAGCCGAACTCGTATATTGAGTAGATATTGGTTGAGATGGGGGAAGTTGTAGGAATTGTTTAGAGTTCGTGGAAGTTGTAGGACGTCATTCAAACTTTTGAGAGTTTGTATCTATTGTAATAAAGTTTTTAGCGAAGTAATTTGAAGTACGTTGTTTGAAGAGAGTTGTGTCTGACCCCACTTAGGGAAATCTGTGTATCGAACGTATTGAAGTATATAAAAGTGGCGACAAGTTTATTCGAAGCTTACGTCGGACGTTAACATTTTTCTTTTGATACAAAATCATAGAAAAATTTGTCAATATGGATGACATTTTAGCCTCTGTGGTGCAGTTGCAACAAAAACAAAAGTTATAGCAGTGATTACAAAAACAATAAAAACAAATGCTGGAGTTAATGTTGAAGTCCCAAACTAATTCAGGTTCGTTCTCGTCAGACAGTATAGCAAATTCAATTTCAGAATTTAGTTATAACCCAGAAAATGGTTGCAAAAATTGGACGGACAATGAAAAGGTCCGACTACTTTTAAGAAATTCATTCTTTGCCGAACACGAATAATACTGTAACTACATTCTGCCACAAAAACCTTGTGAAATTTGTTTCGATGAAACAATTTAATTGTTATCGAAAATTTTAAGTGAGACGTTCCCTATTCAATACTTGCTGGGAGTGTTTGAATTTAGTAAAAAAATATGATGGACATTTCGTCACCTGCCGGAATCATCAACGGATAATGCGAAGACTTCAAACCAAAAGAATTAACCTCGGACATGTTCAAATGTCTAATTCTTGTTCATGGTTTCACTACAAGCAAAAATGCAGAGATATGTGACTGAATGTCAGGAAAATTAGAACAGAACCAGAATTTGACTCTATAGGCAGTGACAGAAAACCTTGGGATCCGGCTTTCTACAGTTAATAGAGTGATTGTGCAATTCACTGGAGAAGGGATGGAGTCGACATTATCTCGCCCATGTCGACCACAGCCCTCTGAAAGGAACCTGCGCTTTGTTAAGAGTAGTGTAGATGATAATTCTAGTTGCAAGGCCTCTGGTATAGCAGAACAAATTCATGTCAGTCCCAGAACAATTGTCAGCTATCTTCACAAACTTGGCTACTGTGGCAGAGCAGGAAGAAGGAAGCCACTTCTTCGACCAGCCAATATCAATCGGGGAAAAGATTGGGCCTTTGGGCCCGTTAGATGGTGGAGAGGCCACTAGCATTTTGGGACATATTTTCTGGTGAGTCCATATCTGCTTTATTTTCTTACAGTAGTCGATTGTGAGTCTGGAGAATCTATAATTAAGAATTTGATGATTTGGTGAGCAATTTACAGCAATGGTCGATCAGAGCGTTTGGAGTGTGAGGGAAACATCAGCTCAGATATATATGCGTCCATACTGCAGAACAGACTACTTCCAGTCTTCTCCAGTGGTGAAATGACTATAGAAGAATATTTACGTAAGACTGGGGTCCTTGTCATACAGCTAAAAAAACACAAGATCGGATGAAAGAGAATGGCATTAAAAATAATCCAGTCACTACATATAAACTCTGTTGAACACTTCTGGGACATACTGGATAGAAGATTTCGGAAAAAGAACAAGAAAGCATCCTCAAAGCCATACCTTTTGAAACTACTGCATGAAAGTTAGCAAGAAATTCCCCAAGAGAATAAATGTCATTAGATCAGTAGCATGACTAAAAGATACTTTGTATTGTTTACTGAATCTTAGAAATTCACATTATAATAATAGATAAATAATTTGAATGTATAATTTCAGTACACGTTTTTTTAAACTTTAGTATTTATTCTATTGGTTCGTTTGCCACACTGCTATACACTGTGTATCAAGTGTTAGTGTGACGGGCATATAGACGACGGGCTTCCACACAATTTTTGTTTCCCAAAATAATTCACATGGCATTGTCACATGGGATTTTACTAGAAGATACTTCACACACACACAAAGACACACACACACACACACATACTGGGTTGAGGAATAATTCATTTATACATATATACACCTAGATATATTTATAAACGTAGATACGATTGGGCCATAATTGGCCCAGGCTATGATTAAATTAATGGCACCATCTGGAAAAAAAGCATTTAATAATTTTGTATATTACAGTCATTCTTTGGACACCATAGCCCTTTTGAGTAAAAAGTTATTGCTTGTAGAGATATATCCGAGCCTAGACGGTTTATCTAGAATTTGTTTGAGATATTCATCCAAGAACCGTTTAAATGTTATGAGATCTTAATCTTCTCTTATGTTTCTTGGAATGATCGTATAGAGAGTAGAGTTAGTTTCGATGAAATAACCAGTCTTGATATTGTAATGAAACATGTGCATGACTTTTGTAGAGGACGGCTGTCACAGGGACTGAACCATAGGACGAATTTTAAAGGTGATACTAATATCACTTTCACGATGCTGTTACAACATTTTCGCATCATAAAAATGGTGTACCACTGATGGCGGCGTTGGAGGAAATGAGCTTCACGAGCCGGTTCCAATAATGAAGATCAATCATGTTGTCTATTTTTGTGATTAATCGCTGGAGTGCTTCAATTTTGTTTCGTGTGAGGGACCACAGCCGACATCATTATTTATGGCGGGATCGGCTGAAGGGAAAGAATAGATGGATAAGAATAGGAGCATCTCCAGACCGGAAAACCTGAGGATACACGGCACGTTCTTCGGGCCACGTCAAATATTTCTGTCTATGTGGGCACTCAACCTTAAGTTGTCAACAGTTACTTCGAGGCCCTTAGCGGTGTTTCATGACACGAGGTTTACACCTGAGAGAAGAGTATGTGGTAGCTCTTTACCGAAGTAGATTAATTCAGTGTTATACTCATTTAACTATATGTTGTGTTTTCCCGCCCATTGAATTATAGAGAGTAGATCTGATTGGAGATACATCACATCTCCTACGCTGTAAACGGCTTTCAGACCCTTTGAGTCATTCTCGGAAATTCCACTGCTAATGTTTTTAATGAGGTTAATGCTGTGGTAATATAAATTATGAAAACGCGTATTCTCAATATAATGCATTGTAGGACACTTCTGATTACTCTTGTCGAGCTCCGTCAAACACCATCGACGCTAAATGTTGGGTTCTTTCCAACAGAATGTATTCAATCCATTTTGGTAGCTTCCCATGGACTTTAGTTTTTAACAGTTTCTTTAACAGGATGCTGTGATGAACTGAATATCTTAATGAAGTCCAGGTATTTGACATATGCATTTACAACGCCAACAAATTGATGCAAGAACTGCGTTAGGCAGTCCCTGCGATTCCGTAGTGAATAAGTTGGCTGCTACCTTCCAGGAAGTAAGTAACTCGAAATCTCATCACTTTCTTAAGTAGTTTGATGGTGTGGTAGGTTCGATCAGTTGGTAATTTACTACCTGTGATTTATTGCCCATCCAAAAAAGTGGGCTAATTGACTGGGATAGGAAATTATCGGGAAATGATTAGCGTCCTCTGAGATCCTCAGGAGAATAGCTAAAACAAATATAAGTTGGCGTCTGCAGTTCTTTACACTTGTCCACATACATATTTTTGCTTGTAAGTATGTGTATATACATATTTATATATGATGGTGGTACACCAACCGTTGCGGCAAGACTGATACTAAAAGAACAACATGAAATAGAACAAAATATATAATAATAATATTTATACATTTAAAAATGCATTTTCTGCAATATATTAACATTAAATTCAACATGAACTCTGTATATGTTTTATTATATTTTTGCTGTAATTATTTGAAATTTACCAGCTCATAATGTACTGGAGAAATTAAACACGAGTGAGAAGCCTTGCGATAATTTTTGGTTATACTCTTGTGGAGAATACATACTAACTCGAAAACCTCTAAAGACATTGCAATTCAACTTAGAAATGAACGTAAAAGCCGAAATGCAACGATCCATTGATGAAAACATTATTGGTACGTATAGATCTTTTATTAACGTTTAGTTAACTAAAATAATCATAATAGGGAGACATCTTATTGTCACTGTTAATGAACTCCAATTGTCAAAAAAAATCAGCTGACCAATTTCTATGTGTCGAATAAATAACATTCTTGGATACTTAATCTAGGGTTTTAATCCAAGTGCGGAGAATATTTATAGATGGAGTGTTGTTTGCATAACGATTAGCCTTTCACTACGTCTTTAAAATATACTTATGTTTTACATATCTCTGTAATTATCCTCGAAAACTATATAGCGAAAGAGACATTCGAGAGTAGTCAAATATTTAGTATAAAAGCACAGAGATATGCATGCACAGTTCCATATTTCATATTCTTTTCATTAAATAACTGCACAATATCCGATATTTGATGGTGGTCTCTCAAAGAATTGATCCCATTTTAGAACTACTTTCACTGAAGGATTTGCACAACGTAATTAGAAACAACGAAATAAGATCTAATTCTATATTCAGGTAAGCATATATATATTGTACAATATTACAAGATGCTTATCTGAATATTATATTTATATAACATATCTAACTAAAACTGTTACATTATAATTATGCACGCCATACATAGCACATATCTGTATATCTGCTCTCAGTAAAATATACAATTATTGCAGTAAATATAGTTTTCAGTTAATATCGTACCATCATCGGTGTTTGCTATATCGATGATTTAAAGAACCAGTTTAAAGTTATATAAAAATTCTTTGAATCAGGCTTCTTAATTTTAACAAAAATAAACCATCAAATGCAATGTCGAAATTCCCTGTTGGTTAAAAACAAGTAATCTTTTACGGCTTAGTTACCTGCACGTAATATTGTCTAGTTTGATCAGTTTGAAAGAAATTCTGTATTTCTAAATATTTTCTATTAATGAAAATGAACAAATAAATTTCATTAAGAGCTTACATTTATCAAGACAAGACAGTTTACTGCCCTGTAAGTCTTCGAGTGAGCTATATATCACTCATGATGTTCAACAAATCTGGTAAGTAGGGTGTAATACGTTCATTCCAGATTTTTATTGTTATTTTCGTTTTAGTAAGTGTTTCATTTATTTTGTAACCCAACAGATTTACTTGAAGAACCAAATGACGAATCTACAATAGAACCTGTTAAGATGATCAAGAAGTTGTACAAGTCTTGTACAGACAAAGGTTTGTGCATTTCATGTATTCGAGGACGAACATTCCAAATGTGCAATGAATGAGTAACCGACTTAGGTGTTCACTTGTTAAGACTTAAAACTAGGAAAAACAATTCATTATGTTCTGTAATCAAGCGTCCATTGGACATGGTCTGAATATTTTCTTTCCCATAATCTGTCATAAGTCTCTTTTATATGTCTAAAATCTTCGAGTTTGTTTCAATAGAGCAATAATCTTAAAAATCACTTAATACATTTCATTTGGAATATTTGGTACGCGTTTTGATTACAAACACCTAATACTAGTTTAGTTTATAACAACTTCTTAATACACATCTAGATTAGCACAACTTTCCAGACCAGATAAGACCTAAGCAGAGATGATATTGTTGTGAACAATCGGGTCAAATCTCCAATCTGAGAACAAATCTATAACTATATTCACGTCTGCCTACTACAGCAAAGCCTTACTCAAGTTTCATTTTGCCCCTACTTCCACCAAACTTGGAAGCTTTACGTATATTGCTATGTGTCGAAATTCTAATTTCTTATTAAATATCTTGACTTCTGACTTAGACAGAAGGGCCAACAATTTTCAGGAGAGGTGGTAAATACATACCGCCACACAGTACCTTATCGGTACTTTGTTTTATCGACGCTGGTGGAACGAATGCCAAGCTTAATATTTAGCCCAGCAATTAAATAGCGGGAACAAACATCAAATATTATTTTCCAACGCTAATTATTTGTTAATCTGCCGCCTCTAATTACAGTGCAGCGTAGGTACAGAAGAAGTCGGAAGAGCCAGGGGAAGAGATTGAAGCGCGTGTTGATAAAAAAAGAAAACAACTCTGAGGGTCTGCCAAGACAAATGTGAAATCCAATCTAGATTTCTGTGCAGGTGAAAGTGTTCTGAAGGAGTTTATATGTGAATGACTAGACAATGTGTGGATTCCTGGAAGTACAAATAAATGTGAAGGAAAGGGAATCAAATATTCAAAGAAAGAAGGTTCAATTAGTGTTCTTCGCGAAGTCATCTAATACAAGGAATGACAAGGAAAACTGACACTATGTAAACTATAAAAAACGGCAGGAATTATATGAGCAATGCCGGGGACAGATTAAGGGTAAACGAAATCATAAGCATGGTAGAAAAGGCAGAACTGTTCGCCCACGTATAAAAACTGAAAGGACTTTAATGAAACTATTGCGAATATTACGCCAGAGTCTCAGCAATTAGTTCAGAGGCAATTCAAAATTCAGGGTTGGTATGAATGCTACAACATTTCACTAAGACTTGTCTAAAGACCTGAGTTTTTAATGCATAGAAAAGTCTGCAAAAATGAAGTAGTGATAAGAAAAATATGTATTGCAGTTCAAGCGGCATACCCATGCACGAAATCTTCAAATTCTAAAACAAACAAGAAAAGATCATGAGTCTCCCAATCATTACTAGGGTTCTGGGAACTGACGAAGAATCTGAAAGCCAATTTTACATTTCATAGAAAGCATAATTAAACAGCGCACGAAACCTTTACCGTGGGATACCAGCAAAACATCAGCAACATCATGACGATGATAATGTTGATAATAATAACAACAGCAACAACAACGGCGACGATGACGATGATGATGACAACAACAACAATAATGAAAATAATAATGATAATTTCTTGAATAGCTATTTTATAAGTTTTTATTTTTAAGAAATTCTTCTATTTTTTAAGAAATTATTTCTATTCACAAAAACTGAGGTAGAACTGAACAACCTAGTCAAGTCTCCAATATATTAAGATGGAGTTTGGTCTCACAAAATGTGATACGATAGTGATGAGATGAGGAAAGCTTTTCAGAACAGAAGGCATATGGTTGCCAAATGATGAAATTATGAAGGCAGTTTAGTACACCCTGGTAGCACTGCCAAGTCAAAGATATCTGGAAATTATGCATGATAGTTCCCGACCGGAAGGTCCTCCGGAACAGACTAGCCATATTGTTGTCCACGGCACTTAGAATTTCCCCGAGACCATCGTCGCATTCCCTCTTCACTAATCCACTATAAATTTCGAAAAATGATCGTCCACTAAATTCATTCCCTGACTGGTTGAGACTGTGAGGACCTGACAACATTCTAGGTGCCGGACGCCCAGTCTCGATCTTTCTTTCACCCAGGAGAGTAGGTCTATCAAGGACATGAGTTACGGAAAGACGAGCCCCACTAATGGAGCGCACATAGGTCCAGAAATCCCTACAGGTGGTGTAACCTAAAAGCGTGTCTTCGCATTAGAAGACACAGCACTCAGAAGATGTTGGCAACACATTGCCCGCCTGACCATTGGAACGCGTCCCATCCACAAGAATTTAAATAAGAGACGCTCCAACCTGGTCATGTAGTAACCGGAACAAGGTACGACGGTCAGGCGATAGAATATAACGGAGGTGATGTAGGCAACCGCCACCTCTGCCCGACCTTTCAAAGACAGCTTCTTCTCAGACCATTTCTGGGTAAGACTGGCCAACCTGTTCGCCACCTCGTCCCAGTAATCAATCTACAGGTTGGGACCAAACCAGATCCCGAGCAGTTTAACTGGTGCGTCGGTCCAACGTCCGACGACGCCATCCAATTGTATCGACTGAATCATTTTAAAATCATTTAAAAATCATATTTGAAAGATATTGTCTCTGGCTGCCCCATCCTGGCTAAGAATGAATATATTCACTGAGAGGACAGAGTTGGGACCTATATGCACTGGAAGTTATGCCAAAACTATGGAATGACAACAGAAAATGATGGTATAGACATATCTTGGAAAAGGCTGCAGAAAATGACAAAGCAACCATACCCTTGGATATGCCTATAAACAGAAATAGAGAAATCAGGGATTATTGACCCAATATGATTATCAGAGATCATTAAAAAATGCCTTCTAATCGACTGACTAATCCCAACAGAAAACAATCTATCTCTTAAAGAAACAGAAACTCTCAAAATATAAATGTCTTGAAATAGGCTAACCTGAATGTGGAGTCTAAGAACAGAGATCATCCTTATAATAATTGGTGAATCAGGTGTGATTAAACACTACAGACAAGGAGGAGGAGGGGGAGTCTAATCATAGTATGAATAAGTTAACAATCGCTTGTGAAGCGCGAAGCTCGGAAGGACGGTAGGTCGTTGACTGTCCATTTGAACACTTCTTCAGAAATAGTTGTTTAATATTTTAAAAATTATATTTTCTTCAAACAATATTTATCAAAAGATATTTCCATTTGATCCAATTTCAGGGACAGTATCAATGACATTGAAGGCAAATTTGATAAAACTATCTGAAACATTGGGTGGAGTTCCCATGATAACTGGACGAAACTCTTTAGGCAAACATTCCAGTATCTTGCGCAAATATTTCGCTGTTACAGGAAAGTTACCTTTCTTCAATTACTATATTATTGAAAACAATCAAAGCGACAGCAGTATAATCAATGTAAGTGTTTCTTTTTATACGTGATAAGCACAGATTACATTTGATGGTATAATTTTTATTTATAATTTACAATTTTTTCAACTCTTGCATATTGACTAATCTTGCGTATTGTTTATAAACATTGTCCATAATTAATGATCTACTAATAAGGTGGTGAGCTGGCAGAAGCATTAGGACGCTGGGCGAGACGCTTAAAGGTATTTCGTCTGCCGCTACGTTTTGGATTCAAATTTCGCCGAGGTCGACTTTGCCTCTTATCCTTTCGGGGTCGATAAATTAAGTACCAGTGAAACGCTGGGGTCGATTACATCGACTAGTCCCTCCCCACAAATTTCAGGCCCTGTGTCTTTAGTAGAAAGGATAATTAATGAGCCACTTATAAATGCACGCACTCTTTCCTTTTCTGGACAAATGTACTCTCCAAAATTTGCATGTTCTTATCACTCAGTTCTCTTAGCGCATTTTATCTTATACTCCGATTTTTTCCAGTTTCATTCTACATTTCGAGGTTATAGTGAATCTGTTGGAAATATGGCTGCCACTGTGAAAATATTATTTTCTAAATATATTAACTTCGAAAAAACTTTTTACTTTTACCATAAACTGGCAGAAGTAAGTGCTATATATTTTTATACTTTCGTATCACACAATTTTCGTAATCATTTGTTTTATTCTTGTATTCTAATATTATACCCTCTCTTAAGTCACTGTTACTTCCTTATCACTATTCTTATTCTCCTCGGCCCCATGATAAGTTTAGTATGCTTTATATTTCATGTATCTGGTTAATCTTTCTCATTACTTTCACATTTTTGTCTTGAATTCGAATTCCATTTTGTCCTGAGACCTCCATTGCACGTACATTTTTCTTTGTCTCTACATTTCAGTAACAAACATATCTCATATTAATATATGTTACCCAATCTATACTGCCACAGGTCAAAACAACTCTATCAACCTTCAAGCCAAATAGGGAGCCTTTAAGTGCTAAAACAAGCTACTAGAAATAATACCTAAATCTCCATAAATTTACACCTTAAACATCAATGGATACATTGGATATGTAATTTTGTATTTATGTATATATATATACCATATCTTAATCAAATATAATTGGTCATTGTTTTAAGCTAACATGAGGTTCAAAGACGACCTTGTGCTGACTTCATATTTCATACTTCAACCCGATCAGTCCCGATGCAATCGGACAGCTGTTGCTTCTTTTGTCAGGTTGTTATCATCAGTGTTCATAAACTACTATATTTAATAGTAAACGTTGTAAAAGTCGCACTGGTCATTGCATGATAATTACTTAGAAACTACTGGATGCTACTGCCAACCTTTCACAAAACTTATGGCTATGTAATATCTAACGTATTTATTATATGGGACGTCATTTAAAGAACGCAAAACCCATAAAACTAAAATTCACATGAAAATTTAAAAATTAAATGTGGGCGTATAATAGGTTGAAAGAATGGATGCAATTTCCATTACATAACTTCTTTCAATTTATTTAAATTTCCAAATACTCTCCCTTAAATATTATATCCGGAACAGAATTAACATAATTATCTCCTCACAACATATCATAATCGCCGTCCTCCTCCTCCTCCTCCTCCTCCTCCTCCTCCTCCTCCTGCAAGCGTGTAATCATCTGCTCGCACACATTTCTCTCCAACATTTCGATTTTCTTTGGTACACTGCTTTGCAATCCACAACATCTCGTGCATTTAGCCCTCATGAGCTAGAAAGTATTGGCAAACCTCTTGTGCTCTGCCTATCCCATTGCTAAATATACATTTCTCTTAGCTTTTCTAGCAGCTACCTGGTAAAGTTGCCTGCTACCCTCATTCTTAGAAAAGCCTGCCTCTTCCATTTTATTCCTCTTTCTACTTCCTTGTTCCATTACCACAGCATTCTTGGTCTCGATGGATTTTTGCACTACTCACAAATTTGGTCTGTAGATTTCAGTAGATTTTCTTCGTGAGAATTTCCAATTGCCTTCCTTGTAATGCATCTCACGCTTATCCTCCTTTTCGATAAATGCTTTAATTAGCACGTCTCTAAATTTCTGACAGAAGATCTGAGCTTCCAAGTCATCTTTATCAGATTGGCTGATTTTGTGAGGCCTTCTAGCTCTAAGCCTTAACTTATGGCTAAACTATGTTGACGAGTACATTTTTCAATGGAAAAGGACTTTACATTCACAAGCATGTTCCTAACCTGTTTACTGGTGGTCTTTGCTTCCACCAAGTTCATAGGCCGTCAAGTGCCTACTGCGTATTCTGAAGTTAGCAATGCAGATCAACAAGCCATTAACATCGAAGAACTCTAGTAGCTTTGTTCCTTCATCTTTGCTAGAACCCCTAGCAACTCCACTGGTGCCAGGTCATACTGGCTTCTGCTTTTCCCTTGGATAACACTGGTGATGGTGGTGGAGAGGGGAGTCGTGTCGCATGGGTACCTGCCGACCTCTCACGACAAACAGCTCGGGTCTGTGCCCTGGAGAGGTCACTCCAGTGTCCTCTAACCGCGGCGGCAAAGCACAGAAAGCAGCAGTCTGCAAGTTTTATGCCAGCACATAATTGGCTTAAGAGCAAGGCGCTAGGGGCTGCTTTTGACGGAGTGAGAGGCCATTGTGTTTCACTGGTCAGCTACCGCCCGCCTCAAGCTGGACAGTCCCCAGACATTAAGGTGCTGTCCTGTCACCACCCACCTGCTCCACTGCGTGCATTAAGCTTAGGAAAACTAATATCCGGAATCGTGAGATGTAAATATTGCACCGAGAAAGATGAACAAATAATCAACGCAAAAAACCAGCATTCAGTCTCGGATGTTGGAACATAAGGACCATGACAACTAGTGTATCGGACGTGTCAGCGACACGTGCAAGACAGCAGTGATCAACAACGAACTGCTTCGACTCCGAGTGGAAATTGCAGCACTCCAGGAAACGTGACTCCCAGGCTCAAGGACACTTCGTGAAGGAGATTATATCTTTTTTTTGCAAAGGAAATGTACAGATTAAGTCAGAGCGCTTGGTGTCGGCTTTACCGTGAAGAACTCCCTGCTAAAGTTGGTAGAATTTAACAGTGACGGTTTAGAGCAGATACTGCCACTTCCATTGCACACCCCTGATAGGCCTATCAACCTTATCAGTGCTTATGCTGCAACCCTCTCCTTCTCACAAGATGCTAAGGATATGTTCTATGATCAGCTCTCTAGGAAAATACAGGCAATCCCAAATGGTGAACAGCGTTGGTGCTACTTCGCGACTTCGAAGCCAGAGTGGGAGATGATCACGGTTACTGACCGGGGTTCCTGGGTCGGTGCGGGTTTGGCAACATCAACGAAAATGGGAAATGGCTGCTTGAGCTCTGCATAGTCCGTGGGCTGTCACCAATACTTAGATCCAGGCTAAAGCTCAACAAATGGTCTCCTGGCGTACCCCTCGCTCAGGACACTGCGAAAGTGAATGAAGAGAGCAGTAGAAAAACATGTACTCGCCATCAAATAAAAGCACTACCGACCAAGAAGTGAACAAATTTCTGTTTCCTACTCGCGAGGGGTCCAGTAGAAGATACTCTCTATCAAATCTCTTGTACACAGCACACATCTCCACGCCTTCGCATTAATATTTCAACAATCTCACTCCATCGGCCTGTTCATTCTGCCAAACATTCAATGGGGACGCCCTGAAGAGGCAGACTTGAGAACAGTGAGTGGGCATTTAAGATATTGGCGTAAATTTCTAAAAGCATGCTGCTTGCAAGCACCAAGTACAGTTCGGTAATGAGTCTTTTAACATATCTTATGAAAACAGTTTTTGAGTTCTCAATGTGTTACACTTATTTCAATCCTGTCAAGATCATCAATGGTCATTATGTATATAAAAATTATGCAGATATATATACATGCATTCTATAATGTATGCCTGTGTCTAACACATATATGCTATAACGAACGTAAAGTGTACATATATATATATTTACACACTAGTTAATTAAGCAGCTTTGGTTGCTCTACATTTAGTATGCTTGTCTCATTTATATTTGTTATACAGGATAATCCCACTTTGCGATATATGTTCTGAATTCACATCCTGTGAAAATTAACACAACCTTTTATCTTTCAAGGTCAATAATATAACGCAGCAAAATAGTACTGGGGTCAGTGGTATCGACTAAAATCTTCCCACCCTCTATCAAGTGATAGCTTTTGTGTCTAAATTTGAATCAACCCTCATAAATTCTAGTTTGTGAACAAAAGTTTTAGGTATTTTGTCGCCATGATTAAGTTAAATTCGTTACTATTACGGTAAATTGGCTCCTATTACGGCAAACTGACATGAAGCACATATTCTTCATTCCTATTCAGATAACTCAAAAGCAATATTTTAAATCTGAAGATGACTTTCCAAGCGGCATTCTATATACACCACATGATTTAAAGCAAATTTTATCTGGAGTAAGTATGCTGATATCTTTCATATATATTTATAAAATATGCTTTGGTTGAATTAAATTCTTTCTTAAATAATTTGGAAGGCTACCATGGGTTTTGCAGATGTAATTCCTTCATTCTGATTTGTTACTGAACATTTTGTATAAAACTTTACAAATGCAAAATCTTTGTATAGAAAAATGTGGTAGGTATTATATAATTGAAATTTAGAAGACGGGTCAGCTTCACGTTTTAATTACGGTTCAGTTCTTTATTATTATTTTCCACCTTTTTAAGGCAGTGAGCTGGCAGAATGGTTAGAACGCCGAGCGAAATGCTTAGCGGCATTTCGTCAGTATGCACGTTCTGAGTTCCAATTTTGACGAGGTCCACTTTACCTTTCATCCTTTCGAGGACGATAAATTAAATATCAGTAAAACACTGGAGTCTTTGAGATCGACAATCCTCACCCACAAATTTCAGACCTTGTGCCTAGGATCAACACCACTAAAACCAACCCTATGGCTGCGATATGTTGATGACACCTACATACTCTGGCCCCACCAGGAAGATGTCCAAGTGCTCTTAGATCATGTGAACTCAATAAAGCCATCCATACAGTTAACAATGGAAAAAAAAAGACAATCAGCTAGTATTCTTGGACGTATTAATAACACGCACTAAGTATTGATCCAGGACATCCGTATACCATAAACCGACCTTCACATGATGATACCTCAACTTCAATTAACACCATCCATACAGTGTAAAGAGAGGGATTGCTCAGTGTCTAAACCATCAAGTAAAGAATATAAGTAGCAATCTTGATACACACCACGAAGAAATGATCAAGCTAAATAACAATCTATTAAGCAACAACTTTTCCCAAAACATACTATCCACTCCAATTATGAAGAAAAGAGAGGATTAAACCAATAGACTGACCACAGTGTGTCTACCCCATGTGAAAGGCTTCTCCGGAAAGATAGAAAAGATATGCATCCCGTATGACATCGGGACAGTATTCAAGAGTAATACACGTCGCAAATATCTCCTTCGAGTAAAACAGAAAACACAAATAGAACGGAATATGACCAAAGACTGCGTATACTCCATCCCATGCAGCTGTGGTAGGTTACAAAAAGGTGAAACATGCCACCCCTTCAAAATAAGGGTAGAGGAAAATCGCAAAGCTGTGACACGAGGAGATATTGATAAATCGGGTATAGCTGATCATGTATGGAAAAATGGAGACCACCTCCCCCACTGTGGGATGAAGCTAAAATACTAGACAATGAACACCACTGGAAAATACGAAAACTGAATGAAGCAGCACATATGTTAGGACACAACAACCTCCTAAGCAGACCGATAGCAGATATGAATAACATATAGGAACCGGTATTAAAGAAGGATAAGAAAATATTAGATTTATAAGCCCTAAAGCTCACTCCCTATTCACTCAACGGGCATATGGCTTAGTGGTTAAGAACGCGGGCTAATAATAACATCGAAAACTACCTTTAGAATGAGAACTCAGGTTCGAAATTTCACCAAGACACCCGATGAAGGTTGGAGGGTATATCAGGGTTAGCAACAAACAAGATGAGAACAAATATCCGCCAAATGTAAATAATATAGATAATGTACATTATCTACATATGTCTATAAATACGCGTGCGTGTGTGTGTATGCCTGTGCGTATGTATGCCTGTGCGTGTATCAAGTTTCTTGAACTGCACAAACACAGTGATGTGCTTGTGAATATGAAATATTTCTTCATATTTCCAAATGCCACTGATAACGATATGAGTATCTAAAATTATATCTATACACAGGAGTTAGAATGAGGTAGATTATTGAAAGCCATAACCTTATGACAGTGAAGTGAACTCTCTAACCAGTAATCTTTATAATTGACGATATTGGACTATATAATCCAGAAACCTCTTTTCCACAAACAGAATAATGTCTATGGTATATTGGGATCTAGACAGTGTCGAAATCGGCTTCGATATCAGATATAACGTTAATTACTACAAAGAAGTAAACATAATGGAGCTTGCCGATTCTCAACACTAGAATTCTACGTTTTACCAGCTGTTTACTTATGAATTGCACATTAATTTTATCGAAACATATTTTCAAATAGCCATAATTTTCGTCTGGCGTCAAATTCAAACCTATAGAAAGTACTTGTAAAAATGATTTGATTGACCGAAAATCCTTCAGTGTGTAATTTGTTGTTCTTTCCAGAAATGAGAATGAAAGAGAAATCTAAACTCATTTGAGTCATGCATTTTTTTATTTTGCTTCATTTGCTCATCCAAATATAAGTAGATATACTTGAAAATTATCTAATTCAATTATTTCTGTGTTCTATTCATAGTTGGATCTCGTGGATATCTTTGACGGCATCCTCAAAGTTACAAATGAAACATCGAAGAATGCAAGATTCATGACACAACATGCAGGAGTGCTTAAAGATATCAGCAGTCTCATCATGAAAACACATCTAAAGCAAGTATCTTTTGTATGCCACTTCTAGAACACTGTATAATATTAAAGGTAATGGGTCATAACAAATACAAACATTTGGAAACATTTAGGTGTAATATTTGTCTGCATTGTCAAAATAAATTAGTAAGGGAGGGGGTAAATCTCTTATATCGCTTTGTAAGTATCAAAGTAAGCGAACCAAAAATTTTCCAGTCTAGAAGTTCAAATTTTCTTGCCATAACTAGGAATGGATCATTTCACAGTAGTCGCATTACTCATCATGAATACTCTTTTCTTCCTTCATACTATTTTAAATAGAATTTCATATCTCATTATATTCTAATGCACTCAATTGTCTGAAGCTTACCTCTTGTACTTTACCACACGATACAACTGACCAACGCCTATATTCTATATCTCATAGAGGGACATACTCAGTTCCTGAGTATCATGTAATTTCGTTAAGAATATATTTCTGTACTAGTACATCACAAATGTTTTGGAGGAACAATGTCAACCATGTCATCTATGAGCCAACAAAAAGGATTGATGTTGTTCCTTGAACTCCTAGATGTATCGGCAGAATTTTCCTGAAATAACAGCATTTTCCCGTTTCGAAAATGACACGGAATTAAAATTAGTTTTGGATATAGTCCGCAACAGTGAATAATGTTCTCGTTACAGGCTCCGTCTGAATTAAGGATGGGATTATCAAAGCGGGATTGCTTTCTATTGCAGATGCATAGAAACAAAATGACTCATGCGATGATAAATCTTAGACATTATTAAGAATGTGATTTGTTTTGTAATGGCATAATATTGCATCATGAATTGCAGGTATAAATTTATAATTACCATATTTATGGTATAATGACAAGACATGTAATGTCGAACATTAAGGATATTGCACATAGTGACATGATAATGTTATTTTAGTGTTGCGCGATTGTAGATATCAGCCCAGATGTATGTTATGATCAAAATCACACAAAATATACACAAACATATTCACATACACATGCGCACACATACCTCTCACTTTCTCTGTCTCTGTTTCTCTCTCCTTCTCTCTCTCTCTATATATATATGTATATATAAACACACACATACATATATACATACGTACATACCCACATTCATACGCATGAATAAAAAGGATAGCTATATCATAAACATAGATAGGCATAATGGCATCTAGAGGCATTATATATTGCATTACAATAGGTGTAGACATAAGTAAAACATTCATTTTTATTTTCATTTCATATTTCATTTAAGTGATTTCATGAACATTGTTTTCCTTGAAACACTTCAAGAGTTTTATGGGGTGATACCTGCTCTCGGAATACACTTCGCTGAAACATTAAATAGTGATGTAAAGACTAATACATATGTGAGTACACTTAACATTTCTGAGGTAATAGTTCAGAATCTGTAGTCTCTCTCTAAAATAGAAAATAATAATAATGATAATAATAATAATAATAATGATGATAATAATAATAATAATAATAATGATAATAATAATAATAATGATAATGATAATAATAATAATAATAATAATAATAATAATAATAATAATAATAATAATAATAATAATAATAATGATAACAAACATCGGGGAAGTTTAACGAACAGACACCGGGGAAGTTTAACGAACAGACACCGGGGAAGTTTAACGAACAGACACCGGGGAAGTTTAACTACAGACACCGGGGAAGTTTAACAGACACCGGGGACGTTTAACATGTGAGAACGATAAATCACTGCTCCGAAATTTATCCAAAAACATCGGAAATAAAGACATCGCATGGAGTCAAAAAAATAGCTGACAAAGGGTTGGACTATATCCGAGAAGGTAATACTCATTGAAATTTATTTCTATTTTTCCAAATATAATGATGTATTTTAACTTGATACCTCCACTACCCGCACAGCGATCGTAAACACACGTGTTACATCAAAATTCAGACCATCTCCAAACCCAAACACCATGTACAAAAAAATTACAAACAGATTAAATAACACCGGTATTATTCCACCCAAGAATAACAACCGAGAAGTGCGTACTGTAAGCTTATTACGCAAAAAGTACGAAGATCTGAACGTGCAAAACAATCTGACAACAGAAATGAACGATCCGGTACCCTAAGAAAACGATGACCGTCAAAATAAAGGGCCGGACGTTGTTCCTCATGTCCCGCAAACAAAACCAAAACGGCATTAATGGACACGTGGGGAATACATTTCGATCCTACACCCCTATTTCACAGCAGTGCTCTACCCAAAAAAAAAGAAAACGCAACAACACATGCATATAAAATATGGAAGAAAAATAATGTAAATAAAGACCTCGATAAAACAATGAACCCTAACAAACTAGCTAACATAAAAAGATATATTCTAAAAGCAAAAAAGATATCAGAAATAGAAATAGAACAATTGAAAGGAAAAATACATCAGGAAAATCTAGATAATAGTCACATAGCAATGCCAAATAATAATATAAACTCTGAAATAGCAGAACACGAGGACAAACGTAACATTTCCGGCAAAAACGAAGTAAACAAAAAACAACAAACCCAGACCGTAGAGATGTATAATAGTGTACAAAAAGCACCAATCCAGAACACCACAGACAGACATATGAATGAAAAGGAAGGCAAAACAAATCTAAAACCTGGGAATAACGAAGGGAAACTTAATAATTACGATACTATGAAAATGAGAATAACCGAAGAACTGAAAACCACAGATCTTAGAATGGACCACAGATTATATCTCCCAAAAATCAAAATAGACAATAAAACAACATCAATAATAAATAGCATAAACCTGGCCGTCACGGAACTAACAACCACAGAAACAACAGGCAATATCACTGAGCTAAATGACATAATATATGCGGCAGCCACAAAAGAAGCAGGATACTCACTCAAACCCATCCGAACAGGAGTTCTACCACCCAAACAGACCTTGTGGATAAATAACATCCAGAACAAAATTTAAAAAAAGAGAAAAGATTTATCGATTCTCAACGAAATTAGTGGACAATCAACACAACTAAGTATCAAGAAGAAAACAAAAATACTGTACAAATACAGCATTACAGAAAAAGACTTACCTGAGGCAAAAGAAAACCTAAACCAAGACATCCTTGCCAAAGCACAAAGGATCCGCCGGTATGAGAAACGCCACCGTCACTTTGAACAAAACAAACAGTTCAAATCCAACCCCCAAAAACTCTACCAAAAACTGGGTAAAAATAAAATAGACATTACTGCAGCACCAACAGCAGAAGAACTGGAAGAATTCTGGAAACAAATATGGTCGGTGAAGCAACAACAACCCCAGAAAAGGACCATTAAAACAACGAACTTAGCACCTGAGCGAGTAACTCTGGGCCCCTATAACAACTGAAGAGGTCACCCAGACACTGCAAAGACTAAGCAACTGGAAGGCACCTGGACACGACAAGATCCCCAACTTCTGGTTAAAACACCTGCCAGGAATGCATGAAAAGTTGGCAGAAAACTTTAACAACATACTAGCAGAACCAGAGACAATGCCTGAATGGCTCACGAAAGGGAAAACCATCTTAATCCCCAAATCCACGGAAACGGAGAAACCACAAAACTATAGACCTATAACCTGTCTCCCAACGATTTACAAAGCCTTTACTGCAATAATATCGCAGAGACTGAGTAAGCACCTGGAAAATAACAACCTGTATCCAGAAGAGCAGAAAGGATGTTGCAAGGGCACATACGGCTGTAAAGACCAATTATTGATCAATAAAGCCATAACTGAAGACAGCCGCAGAAAGGAGAAAGGCCTCAGTATGCCCTGGGTGGACTACCAAAAGGCTTTCCACAGTGTTCCCCTCACGTGGATTCTGGAAACACTAGCCATAAACAAGGTGGCACCAATTATTATAAAATACATAAGGCACTCAATGAACACATGGCAGACAGTGCTACAGCTCCAACCAAAAGAGGGTTTTGTGAAAACGAAAGCCATCCCCATTAGAAGAAGAATATTCCAGGGAGACACGCTATCTCCACTCCTTTTCTGCCTGGCACTCACACCTTTAACTGAATTGCTAAATAGAACTGGATGCGGTTACAAATGTCACGTGAAAACAGTCAGCCACCTTTTATATATGGATGACCTAAAATTATACGCTAACAATGACAAAGAGCTGGAAACACTACTACAGACAGTACATGGCTTTACCAAGGAAATAGATATGAAATTCGGATTAGAAAAATGTACCAAAGCAACCCTGAAAAGAGGAAAATTAGTTAAAAGTAGCAACATCACACTAGATAAAGTCAATGAAATAAGAGAACTAGACGAAAGCCAACCATACAAATATTTAGGAGTCAGTGAACTAGATAGGATACGTATTACACAAATGAAAGAAAAAATAAAGAAAGAGTACTATAGACGAGTTAGATCAATACTAAAAACAGAGCTCAATGCTAAAAACAAGATAATGGATTTCAACACCTTAGCTGTCCCAGTTATAAGCTACAGCTACAACATCCTTAACTGGACACTAAACGAACTATCTAAACAGACAGAAAAACAAAAAAATAATGACAGGATATAGGATGCACCACCCAAAATCTGACATAGAAAAGCTATATATACAACGCACAGAAGGTGGCAGGGGTCTTATACAGCTGGAAAACTATTATAAAATAAGCACCATAGGACTGAAAAATACCTACTCCAGAAGCAAGGAAAATTAATACAAATAGCCACAAAACACGAGCAAAACAAAAAACTGTTTTCAGTATTTAAGGAAGCTGACAAATACAAACAAGAAATCAATCTACCTAACAAAGAAGAAGAAGAAGAAGAAGAAGAAGAAGAAGAAGAAGAAGAAGAAGAAGAAGAAGAAGAAGAAGAAGAAGAAGAAGAAGAAGAAGAAGAAGAAGAAGAAGAAACAACAAAAGTTATAAAACAAATGAAATCCAAACTAAAACTAGAACAGCAACGGACCATGATAAAACGATGGCAAGAAAAGCCCCTACATGTTAAATACTGGGCTAAACTAAATGCGAAAGAAATAGACAGAGAGAAATCCCCGCAATATCTGAGAAGCTCAGGACTCAAAGCAGAGACTGAAGGATTTTTAATTGCTGCACAAGGCCAGTGCCTCCCCACCAGAAATTACCAAAAACACATAATGAAAAGAAATATAACAAGTAACTGTAGAATATGTGGAGATGGACACGAAACAATAAATCATATTATCTCTGGCTGCCCAGTCCTGGCTAAGAAGGAATATATTCACAGACACGACAGAGCTGGGACCTATATACACTGGAAGCTATGCCAACACTATGGAATAACAGCAGAAAAAAGATGGTATAAGCACACGCCAGAAAAGGTCACAGAAAACGAGAAAGCGACCATACTCTGGGATATGCCAATACACACAGATAGAGAAATTAAGGCAAATAGACCAGATATAGTTGTCAAAGATCATGAAGGAAAACATGCTTTCTAATTGATGTATCAATACTAGCAGATGACAACGTTTCTCTAAAAAAATGGAAAAACTTTCAAAATACAAAGACCTGGAAATAGAGATAACTCGAATGTGGAATCTAAAAACAGAAACAATTCCTATCATAGTAGGTGCCTTAGGTATAATAAAAAATATTCAGACAAATACATAACAAAAACACCCGGACTTACAAATATATATAGCATACAGAAAATTGCACTACTGGTTATTGCACACATTCTACGCAAAACACTTTCAATACAGTAACCATAAGAGCACCACCACAAACCACAGCACATACCCAAAGCGCACAGAGCTACGCTCGGTAGTGAAGTGAAAGCACGTTATAAAAATAAAACTACTGAACAATAGTAATAATAATAATAATAATAATAATAATAATTAATATAGAAAGGATTGAGGTAACTCCTCCTGAAGATATAGAGTCAAAATTAAAAGAAGAGTGCCATTTGCTATCTTGTGAACAATATTTCGACATCTCGCGTGTCTTCCACTGGTTCAAAAAATAAATTTGTCAATCTACTTCATTTTGGTTAATATAGAAAGGATTGAGGTAACTCCTCCTGAAGATATAGAGTCAAAATTAAAAGAAGAATGCCATTTGCTATCTTGTGAACAATATTTCGACATCTCGCGTGTCTTCCACTGGTCCAAAAAATAAATTTGTCAATCTACTTCATTTTGGTTAATATAGAAAGGATTGAGGTAACTCCTCCTGAAGATATAGAGTCAACATTAAAAGAAGAGTACCATTTGCTATCTTGTGAACAATATTTCGACATCTCGCGTGTCTTCCACTGGTTCAAAAAATAAATTTGTCAATCTACTTCATTTTGGTTAATATAGAAAGGATTGAGGTAACTCCTCCTGAAGATATAGAGTCAAAATTAAAAGAAGAGTGCCATTTGCTATCTTGTGAACAATATTTCGACATCTCGCGTGTCTTCCACTGGTTCAAAAAATAAATTTGTCAATCTACTTCATTTTGGTTAATATAGAAAGGATTGAGGTAACTCCTCCTGAAGGTATAGAGTCAAAATTAAAAGAAGAGTGCCATTTGCTATCTTGTGAACAATATTTCGACATCTCGCGTGTCTTCCACTGGTCCAAAAAATAAATTTGTCAATCTACTTCATTTTGGTTAATATAGAAAGGATTGAGGTAACTCCTCCTGAAGATATAGAGTCAACATTAAAAGAAGAGTACCATTTGCTATCTTGTGAACAATATTTCGACATCTCGCGTGTCTTCCACTGGTTCAAAAAATAAATTTGTCAATCTACTTCATTTTGGTTAATATAGAAAGGATTGAGGTAACTCCTCCTGAAGATATAGAGTCAAAATTAAAAGAAGAGTGCCATTTGCTATCTTGTGAACAATATTTCGACATCTCGCGTGTCTTCCACTGGTTCAAAAAATAAATTTGTCAATCTACTTCATTTTGGTTAATATAGAAAGGATTGAGGTAACTCCTCCTGAAGATATAGAGTCAAAATTAAAAGAAGAGTGCCATTTGCTATCTTGTGAACAATATTTCGACATCTCGCGTGTCTTCCACTGGTCCAAAAAATAAATTTGTCAATCTACTTCATTTTGGTTAATATAGAAAGGATTGAGGTAACTCCTCCTGAAGATATAGAGTCAACATTAAAAGAAGAGTACCATTTGCTATCTTGTGCACAATATTTCGACATCTCGCGTGTCTTCCACTGGTTCAAAAAATAAATTTGTCAATCTACTTCATTTTGGTTAATATAGAAAGGATTGAGGTAACTCCTCCTGAAGATATAGAGTCAAAATTAAAAGAAGAGTGCCATTTGCTATCTTGTGAACAATATTTCGACATCTCGCGTGTCTTCCACTGGTTCAAAAAATAAATTTGTCAATCTACTTCATTTTGGTTAATATAGTAAGGATTGAGGTAACTCCTCCTGAAGATATAGAGTCAAAATTAAAAGAAGAGTGCCATTTGCTATCTTGTGAACAATATTTCGACATCTCGCTTGTCTTCCACTGGTTCAAAAAATAAATTTGTCAATCTACTTCATTTTGGTTAATATAGAAAGGATTGAGGTAACTCCTCCTGAAGATATAGAGTCAAAATTAAAAGAAGAGTGCCATTTGCTATCTTGTGAACAATATTTCGACATCTCGCGTGTCTTCCACTGGTTCAAAAAATAAATTTGTCAATCTACTTCATTTTGGTTAATATAGAAAGGATTGAAGTAACTCCTCCTGAAGATATAGAGTCAAAATTAAAAGAAGAGTGCCATTTGCTATCTTGTGAACAATATTTCGACATCTCGCGTGTCTTCCACTGGTTCAAAAAATAAATTTGTCAATCTACTTCATTTTGGTTAATATAGAAAGGATTGAGGTAACTCCTCCTGAAGATTTAGAGTCAAAATCAAAAGAAGAGTGCCATTTGCTATCTTGTGAACAATATTTCGACATCTCGCGTGTCTTCCACTGATTCAAAAAATAAATTTGTCAATCTACTTCATTTTGGTTAATATAGAAAGGATTGAGGTAACTCCTCCTGAAGATATAGAGTCAACATTAAAAGATGAGTGCCATTTGCTATCTTGTGAACAATATTTCGACATCTCGCGTGTCTTCCACTGGTTCAAAAAATAAATTTGTCAATCTACTTCATTTTGGTTAATATAGAAAGGATTGAGGTAACTCCTCCTGAAGATATAGAGTCAAAATTAAAAGAAGAGTGCCATTTGCTATCTTGTGAACAATATTTCGACATCTCGCGTGTCTTCCACTGGTTCAAAAAATAAATTTGTCAATCTACTTCATTTTGGTTAATATAGAAAGGATTGAGGTAACTCCTCCTGAAGATATAGAGTCAAAATTAAAAGAAGAGTGCCATTTGCTATCTTGTGAACAATATTTCGACATCTCGCGTGTCTTCCACTGGTTCAAAAAATAAATTTGTCAATCTACTTCATTTTGGTTAATATAGAAAGGATTGAGGTAACTCCTCCTGAAGATATAGAGTCAAAATTAAAAGAAGAGTGCCATTTGCTATCTTGTGAACAATATTTCGACATCTCGCGTGTCTTCCACTGGTTCAAAAAATAAATTTGTCAATCTACTTCATTTTGGTTAATATAGAAAGGATTGAGGTAACTCCTCCTGAAGATATAGAGTCAAAATTAAAAGAAGAGTGCCATTTGCTATCTTGTGAACAATATTTTGACATCTCGCGTGTCTTCCAGTGGTTCAAAAAATAAATTTGTCAATCTACTTCATTTTGGTTAATATAGAAAGGATTGAGGTAACTCCTCCTGAAGATTTAGAGTCCAAATCAAAAGAAGAGTGCCATTTGCTATCTTGTGAACAATATTTCGACATCTCGCGTGTCTTCCACTGATTCAAAAAATAAATTTGTCAATCTACTTCATTTTGGTTAATATAGAAAGGATTGAGGTAACTCCTCCTGAACATATAGAGTCAAAATTAAAAGAAGAGTCAAAATTAATAATAATAATAATAATAATAATAATAATAATAATAATAATAATAATAATAATAATAATAGACACTACTGCAGCACCAACGGCAGAAGAACTGGAAGAATACTGGAAACAAATATGGTCGGTGAAGCAACAACCGCAGAAAAGGACCATTAAAACAACGAACTTAGCACCTGAGCAATTCTGGACCCCTATAACAACTGAAGAGGTCACCCAGACACTGCAAAGACTAAGCAACTTTCAAAATACAAAGACCTGGAAATAGAGATAACTCGAATGTGGAATCTAAAAACAGAAACAATTCCTATCATAGTAGGTGCCTTAGGTATAATAAAAAATATTCAGACAAATACATAATAAAAACACCCGGACTTACAAATATATATAGCATACAGAAAATTGCACTACTGGTTATTGCACACATTCAATGCAAAACACTTTCAATACAGTAACCATAAGAGCACCACAGCATATACCCAAAGCGCACAGAGCTACGCTCGGTAGTGAAGTGAAAGCACGTTATAAAAATAAAACTACTGAACAATAGTAATAATAATAATAATAATAATAATAATAATAATAATAATAATAATAATAATAATAATAATAATAATAATAATAATAGACACTACTGCAGCACCAACGGCAGAAGAACTGGAAGAATACTGGAAACAAATATGGTCGGTGAAGCAACAACCGCAGAAAAGGACCATTAAAACAACGAACTTAGCACCTGAGCAATTCTGGACCCCTATAACAACTGAAGAGGTCACCCAGACACTGCAAAGACTAAGCAACTGGAATGCACTTGGGCACGATAAGATCCCCAACTTCTGGTTAAAACACCTGCCAGGAATGCATGAAAAGCTGGCAGAAAACTTTAACAACATACTAGCAGAGCCAGAGAAAATGCCTGAATGGCTCACGAAAGAGAAAACCATCTTAATTCCCAAATCCACGAAAACAGAGAAACCACAAAACTATAGACCTATAACCTGTCTCCCTACGATCTACAAAGCCTTTACTGTAATAATATCGCAGAGACTGAGTAAGCACCTGGAAAATAACAACCTGTTTCCAGAAGAGCAGAAGGGATGCTGCAAGGGCTCATACGGCTGTAAAGATCAATTATTAATCAATAAAGCCATAACTGAAGACAGCCGCAGAAAGAAGAAAGGCCTCAGTATGCCCTGGGTGAACTACCAAAAGGCTTTCGACAATGTTCCCCACACGTGGATTCTGAAAACACTAGCCATAAACAAGGTGGCACCAATTATTATAAAATACATAAGACACTCAATGAACAAATGGTAGACAGTGCTACAGCTCCAACCAAAAGAGGGACTTGTGAAAACGAAAGCCATCCCCATTAGAAGAGGAATATTCCAGGGAGACACGCTATCTCCACTCCTGTTCTGCCTGGCACTCACACCTTTGACTGAATTGCTAAATAGAACTGGATGCGGTTACAAATGTCACGTGAAAACAGTCAGCCACCTTTTATATATGGATGACCTAAAATTATACGCTAACAATGACAAAGAGCTGG
The DNA here is from genome assembly GCF_046866305.1 of Octopus bimaculoides. Classification (NCBI taxonomy): domain Eukaryota; kingdom Metazoa; phylum Mollusca; class Cephalopoda; order Octopoda; family Octopodidae; genus Octopus; species Octopus bimaculoides. Next base: position 60,287,052 of record NC_142935.1, read on the forward strand.
AAACACTACTACAGACAGTACATGGCTTTACCAAGGAAATAGATATGAAATTCGGATTAGAAAAATGTACCAAAGCAACCCTGAAAAGAGGAAAATTAGTTAAAAGTAGCAACATCACACTAGATAAAGTCAATGAAATAAGAGAACTAGACGAAAGCCAACCATACAAATATTTAGGAGTCAGTGAACTAGATAGGATACGTATTACACAAATGAAAGAAAAAATAAAGAAAGAGTACTATAGACGAGTTAGATCAAGACTAAAAACAGAGCTCAATGCTAAAAACAAGATAATGGGTATTAACACTTTAGCTGTACCAGTTATAAGCTACAGCTACAATATCCTTAACTGCACACTAAACGAACTACGTAAAATAGACAGGAAAACAAGAAAAATGATTTGACACGATATAGAATCCACCACCCAAAATCTGAAATAGAAAGGCTATATATACAACGCACAGAAGGTGGCAGGGGTCTTATACAGCTGGAAAACTATTATAAAATAACCACCATAGGACTGCAAAAATACCTACTCCAGAATCAAGAAAAACTAATACAAATAGCCACAAAACACGAGCAAAACAAAAAACTGTTTTCAGTATTTAAGGAAGCTGTCAAATTCAAACAAGAAATCATACTACCTAACAAATACGAAGAAGAAGAAGAAACAAGAAAAGCTATGAAACAAATGAAATCCAAACTAAAACTAGAACAGCAACGGACCATGATAAAACGATGGCAAGAAAAGCCCCTACATGGTAAATACTGGGCTAAACTAAATGCAAAAGAAATAGACAGAGAAAAATCCGAGCAATGTTTGAGAAGCTCAGGACTCAAAGCAGAGACTGAAGGATTTTTAATTGCTGCACAAGACCAAAGCCTCCCCACCAGAAATTACCAAAACATATAATGAAAAGAAACAAAACAAGTAACTGTAGAATATGTGGAGATGGACAAGAAACAATAAATCATATTATCTCTGGCTGCCCAGTCCTGGCTAAGAAGGAATATATTCACAGACACGACAGAGCTGGGACCTATATACACTGGAAGCGATGCCAACACTATGGAATAACAGCAGAAAAAAGATGGTATAAGCACACGCCAGAAAAGGTCACAGAAAACGAGAAAGCGACCATACTCTGGGATATGCCAATACACACAGATAGAGAAATTAAGGCAAATAGACCAGATATAGTTGTCAAAGATCATGAAGGAAAACATGCTTTCTAATTGATGTATCAATACTAGCAGATGACAACGTTTCTCTAAAAAAATAGAAAAACTTTCAAAATACAAAGACCTGGAAATAGAGATAACTCGAATGTGGAATCTAAAAACAGAAACAATTCCTATCATAGTAGGTGCCTTAGGTATAATAAAAAATATTCAGACAAATACATAATAAAAACACCCGGACTTACAAATATATATAGCATACAGAAAATTGCACTACTGGTTATTGCACACATTCAACGCAAAACACTTTCAATACAGTAACCATAAGAGCACCACAGCATATACCCAAAGCGCACAGAGCTACGCTCGGTAGTGAAGTGAAAGCACGTTATAAAAATAAAACTACTGAACAATAGTAATAATAATAATAATAATAATAATAATAATAATAATAATAATAATAATAATAATAATAATAATAGTAGTAATAATAATAATAATAATAATAATAATAATAATAATAATAATAATAATAATAATAATAATAATAATAATAGACACTACTGCAGCACCAACGGCAGAAGAACTGGAAGAATACTGGAAACAAATATGGTCGGTGAAGCAACAACCGCAGAAAAGGACCATTAAAACAACGAACTTAGCACCTGAGCAATTCTGGACCCCTATAACAACTGAAGAGGTCACCCAGACACTGCAAAGACTAAGCAACTGGAATGCACTTGGGCACGACAAGATCCCCAACTTCTGGTTAAAACACCTGCCAGGAATGCATGAAAAGCTGGCAGAAAACTTTAACAACATACTAGCAGAGCCAGAGAAAATGCCTGAATGGCTCACGAAAGAGAAAACCATCTTAATTCCCAAATCCACGAAAACAGAGAAACCACAAAACTATAGACCTATAACCTGTCTCCCTACGATCTACAAAGCCTTTACTGTAATAATATCGCAGAGACTGAGTAAGCACCTGGAAAATAACAACCTGTTTCCAGAAGAGCAGAAGGGATGCTGCAAGGGCTCATACGGCTGTAAAGATCAATTATTAATCAATAAAGCCATAACTGAAGACAGCCGCAGAAAGAAGAAAGGCCTCAGTATGCCCTGGGTGAACTACCAAAAGGCTTTCGACAATGTTCCCCACACGTGGATTCTGAAAACACTAGCCATAAACAAGGTGGCACCAATTATTATAAAATACATAAGACACTCAATGAACAAACGGTAGACAGTGCTACAGCTCCAACCAAAAGAGGGACTTGTGAAAACGAAAGCCATCCCCATTAGAAGAGGAATATTCCAGGGAGACACGCTATCTCCACTCCTGTTCTGCCTGGCACTCACACCTTTGACTGAATTGCTAAATAGAACTGGATGCGGTTACAAATGTCACGTGAAAACAGTCAGCCACCTTTTATATATGGATGACCTAAAATTATACGCTAACAATGACAAAGAGCTGGAAACACTACTACAGACAGTACATGGCTTTACCAAGGAAATAGATATGAAATTCGGATTAGAAAAATGTACCAAAGCAACCCTGAAAAGAGGAAAATTAGTTAAAAGTAGCAACATCACACTAGATAAAGTCAATGAAATAAGAGAACTAGACGAAAGCCAACCATACAAATATTTAGGAGTCAGTGAACTAGATAGGATACGTATTACACAAATGAAAGAAAAAATAAAGAAAGAGTACTATAGACGAGTTAGATCAAGACTAAAAACAGAGCTCAATGCTGAAAACAAGATAATGGGTATTAACACTTTAGCTGTACCAGTTATAAGCTACAGCTACAATATCCTTAACTGCACACTAAACGAACTACGTAAAATAGACAGGAAAACAAGAAAAATGATTTGACACGATATAGAATCCACCACCCAAAATCTGAAATAGAAAGGCTATATATACAACGCACAGAAGGTGGCAGGGGTCTTATACAGCTGGAAAACTATTATAAAATAACCACCATAGGACTGCAAAAATACCTACTCCAGAATCAAGAAAAACTAATACAAATAGCCACAAAACACGAGCAAAACAAAAAACTGTTTTCAGTATTTAAGGAAGCTGTCAAATTCAAACAAGAAATCATACTACCTAACAAATACGAAGAAGAAGAAGAAACAAGAAAAGCTATGAAACAAATGAAATCCAAACTAAAACTAGAACAGCAACGGACCATGATAAAACGATGGCAAGAAAAGCCCCTACATGGTAAATACTGGGCTAAACTAAATGCAAAAGAAATAGACAGAGAAAAATCCGAGCAATGTTTGAGAAGCTCAGGACTCAAAGCAGAGACTGAAGGATTTTTAATTGCTGCACAAGACCAAAGCCTCCCCACCAGAAATTACCAAAACATATAATGAAAAGAAACAAAACAAGTAACTGTAGAATATGTGGAGATGGACAAGAAACAATAAATCATATTATCTCTGGCTGCCCAGTCCTGGCTAAGAAGGAATATATTCACAGACACGACAGAGCTGGGACTTATATACACTGGAAGCTATGTCAACACTATGGAATAACAACAGAAAAAAGATGGTATAAGCACACGCCAGAAAAGGTCACAGAAAACGAGAAAGCAACCATACTCTGGGATATGCCAATACACACAGATAGAGAAATTAAGGCATATAGACCAGATATAGTTGTCAAAGATCATGAAGAAAAAAAATGCTTTCTAATTGATGTATCAATACCAGCAGATGACAACGTTTCCCTAAAAGAAATGGAGAAAATTTCAAAATACAAAGACCTGGAAATAGAGGTAACTCGAATGTGGAATCTAAAAACAGAAACAATTCCTATCATAGTAGGTGCCTTAGGTATAATAAAAAAAAATATTCAGACAAATACATAACAAAAACACCAGGACTTACAAATATATATAACATACAGAAAATTGCACTACTGTGCACTGCACACATCCTACGCAAAAAACTTTCAATACAGTAACCATAAGAGCATCACAGCAAACCACAGCACATACCCAAGGCACACAGTGCTGCGCTCGGTAGTGAAGTGAAAGCACGTTATAAAACTAAAACTACTGAACAATAATAATAATAACAATAATAATAAGAAAAGATAAAGTACAAAGAAAAAAACACAGCTTCGACGGGGTGCACATCAGTTTTTGCTTGTGTGTGTGTATATATATATATATATATATATATATATATATATATATATATATATATATATATATATATATATATATATATATATATATATATATATATATATATATATATATATATAACATATATATACATATATAGGCGCAGGAGTAGCTGTGTGGTAAGTACCTTGCTTACAAACCACATGGTTCCGGGTTCAGTCGCACTGCGTGACACTTTGGGCAAGTGTCTTCTACTATAGCCTCGGGCCGACCAAAGCCTTGTGAGTGGATTTGGTAGACGGAAACTGAAAGAAGCTCGTCGTATATATGTATATATATATATATATATATATATATATATATGTATATGTGTTTGTGTGTCTGTATTTGTCCCCCCACCATCGCTTGACAACCGATGCTGGTGTGTTTACGTCCCCGTAACTTAGCGGTTCGGCAAAGAGAGACCGATAGAATAAGTACTAGGCTTACATAAGAATAAGTCCTGGGGTCGATTTCCTCGACTAAAGGCGGTGCTCCAGCATGGCCGCAGTTAAATGACTGAAACAAGTAAAAGAGTAAAAGACTAATATATATATATATATATATATATATATATATATATATAACCTTTATATTTATGATAATATCTTCTTAGGTAATTATGATAAGAATAATAGGTATTATAATAATAAATTACATAAACATAAACATAATTGTAATGAAAACAATAATAGATTTAATTTTAATTTTTTTAATGAAAATAATAAATTTCATAATATAAATAATAAATACCATAATATCTATAAGAACAAAATCTGGCTAATCATTCCATACGGCATTCAAGTTAAAACTAATATTATTAAAGAAATTTTAATAGTTCTTGATATATTCGTTAGAGATAATAAAAAATATTATAATATATTTTCTACTAATAATTTTGGTGTAGGTTATTCTACTACTAATAATGTTGCTAACCTAATCTATTCTTTTAATAGATTTAATGTGGACCAGGATGTAATTAATTGTACATGTAGAGATAAGAATAAATGTAAATTTAATAATAAATGCAATTTGAAGGATGTCTTGTATAAACGCATAGTGACTTTAATGGATGGGAATAAACATGATATATACATATATATATATAACCTTTATATTTATGATAATGTCTTCTTAGGTAATTATGATAAAAATAATAGGTATTATGATAATAAATTACATAAACATAAACATAATTGTAATGAAAACAACCACAAACTATCCAGTTTTAAACAGTCTATCTCCAACATCTTGAGGAAGGAATCGCATATAACCCCAAATTTAACCAAGGCGCAACATAAAACACTGGCTAAACTAAAAAACAAAAACCTTGTATACTTACCATCAGATAAAGGAAAAGAAATCTGCGTGATTTCTCGTGAAATATATGATAGACTGGCTCAAGAACATTTAAGCAATGACAGACTATATTCTGAAGTGACCGATATAACTGCGACCAGGATTGAGGACTGAATTAATACCGCAAGGACGAACATCTGTAGACGGAGACAAATACATAATAAATTCAAGAACAACTCCATCACAAAGAACAGTAGACTATCTAGATTTTATCACCTCATTAAAACACACAAGAATAGCAACACGACCCAGATTAGACTCATCGTCTCCAGCGTAGAAGGACCTCTATATAAAAGTCTTGACGTTGTCGCAATGTACGTAACGGTACCAGCACACTCAGCGGTCAACCTATTGACTGACTGCATAATAACGTCCAACACCCAATGCTTCGGACTTCGAACGTGCACACATACGAGCTTGCACACACTCACATGTTCATACCGAACAGTTTCAAAACAACGCCAAATCAAACATTAAAAATAAATGGAAGTGGAGAGACAAGTTACTGAAGAGATTGGAAGAGGGCAATGAAATGATTTAATAAAAAACTATATACTGTTTATAAATTAATAAAGGACTGAACCAGTGCGTGTGTTTATTAGCGGCATAATGCCTCTCCCAAGGTTTAATTATAGAAACATTGTTTTTGGAGAAATAACCGGTTTCGTATTTTCTTTTCAAATTTCTCTACCTGTACCGTAACATACCTTCGCTCTGGTGTGTAATATGGAGTTCTATATAGAGGAAGGTAATCAGGGATTTTTTCCGGTATAAGGGAGATAATAAAAAATGTTGGAGATGATAGATTTTGATTAATTTAACATGTTTTGCTTTAGAACGAATAAAATGTTACAAGTGGTTAGGTTTTGCTCTATATATTTTTCTTAGTGAGGTGAGACTGCAAGAACTCAAAAATACCCTAATTGACAGACACTACCCATTTCAACTCATAGAGGATGAAATCAGTCGTGCATCACAAATCGACAAAGAAAGCTTAAGAAAAGTTCAACACAGCAACACACCTCCGAAAGTATTCCCGTACATATCCACATACAATCCTAGAAACAAAGAAGCCTTCACCATCATCACCCCAAATTAACCAATGCTACACAAGGATCCCAAATTAAAGGAAATTTTACACACACACAAAATCATTAAAAGCTACAAACAACCGAAATCACTAAAAACGATCCTCCCAAAGGCAAAATTATTTTCCAAAATAAAAAATGCAAAAGTGAAAAAATGTGGTCAACCAAATTGTGTAACATGCCCAAACCTTCTAGAAGGATCAAAATTCCTTTTCAAAGAGGGACAAAAATTCAAAATCAAATCTGACTTTACTTGTGCCTTATTTATGTCATAAGATGCTCGGGCTACCAGGAAAACTACATAGTGTCCACGGGATTATCGCTCAGACACAGATTCACACTGCATCGACAGCAGATTGCATTCCCAGAATATAGAATGATACCCTTTAGTGAACATATTGAGGAATGCGCAAAACAAATGCTGCCACAATTTATAATCTTTCCATTCTATCAATGTGCCATTAGAACACCAACACAAATTAGATTAAATAAGGAAACCTTCTTCATTGAAAAATATAAGCCAAAACTTAACCATTACTAACACTTTTACATAAGGAAACTCACCTCACTGAGAAAAAAATATAGAGCAAACCTCACCACTTTATTCCTTCTAAACCAAATCATGTTAAATTAATCAAAATCTATCATCTCCAACATTTTTTATTATCTCCGTTATACCGGAAAAAATCCCTGATTACCTTCTCCTATCTAGAACTCCATATTACACAGCGGAGCGAAGACATGTTACGATATAGGTAGAGAAATTTGAAAAGAAAATACGAAATTAGCTCTCCTGAAAAAAGAATTTCTAACTTCCGGTCAGCCATTGTTATGATCGGCCATTATTATGATTGACCGTTGACTGAACACTATTCATTTTTTTTCTCCGTGTTTTTCTCCTTGTCTCCGTATTCTTTCTGTTGAAGAGCGTAGCTCGAAACGTCAAAGACTTTCCGTATTCCCGAGCGTTATACTAATATATCCTTTTGTTATTTACACCACCTGTCCTCGTCTGTTGTTATTATTTGTATATTCTCCCATATATATATATATATATATATATATATATATATATATATATATATATATATATATATATATATATGTATATGTGTGAGTGTGCGTGTTTTAGTCTGTATGTGTTAGTATGTATGTATATATATATATATATGTGTATGTGTGTTTGTGTATATGTATATATATATATATATATATATATATATATATATATATATATGCGTGTGTGTGTGTGTGTGAGTGTGCGTTTGTTTATACCATTCCTTCTTTACTAAATGTAGTAGTTATAATTTATATTTATTAATTGTGTATTTATTGGTACGTTAATAATCTAGTGAGTTTAAGGATTTAATATTACAATGACACTACGATTTTTATAAGATTAATAATATAAATATTTTAATTCATTAACTTAATAATAGTATTTTAACTTATTCCATATATATCATTTAAGTTATATTTCTTTGTTTTATTATTTAGAATTTATAACTCCCTAGACTTTAATGTTCATTAAAATATATACAATATAGCTAATTGTTTTATTACGATGTAAGTTATAATAAAGTTTAAATCTTTTATTAATGATTTTATAAATAATACTTTCATTCATGTTTTTATATTTCTTTATTGGATTCTTTCTTAACGTAATATCTTCACGCGACCTCTTTCTAATAAACGGGTTAGTTCTGAGTTTAACGTTTAAATTTTAGTTTAAACTACAGCTTCGTAGCGATAAGTATCGTTTTACCTTTGTTAAATGACTTTATATCATTGTTTGGAAAAACATGTATTTTTATATTAATTCAATTCATTTTAATGATAATTTTAGTCGATCCTTTTTTTAACACTGTATTAATAGTAGTAAGTTTATCATCTTAGCCTAAACCAAGACTTCGATTAGATTAGGGTTGAATTTTTCTATTAATACTGTTTAATATTTCTTTTTGCTTTCTGGGATAAATAAGTAGTCTTTTTATTTAATTTCTTTGATTATTAATTTATTTTCTAATTAATGTTTAGTCAATAGTACAATATTTCTAATTTTATTTAAACTAAAGTTTCGATTAGATAACTATTTTATTTCTTTTCAATAATCTTGTTAATTGTTTTTTCCTTTATTTAATGGTGATAAAATTGCTTCTATATATTAATTTATACAAATTAATTTTTATTAGTTTATATTTTACGTTTATAATTATAATTTTAGTTTAACCTAAAACTTCGTTTACATTGTATTTTAAACGAAAGATGTGTTAAGATAAGATTTGCATATAATATTTCTGTTAGTATATATTGTTTCTTAGTCTTATTCTCTTGAATCTATAATTATTTAGATTTTTAAAATCATTTAAATGCTTACAATATAGTTAATTGTTTTATTATGATTTATGTTATATAAAGTTTAATCTTTCATTCATAATAAAATTTTTATTCATGTTCTTATATCTATTTATTCTATTCTTTTTCTTTACGCAATATTTTCACGAGACTTTATTCCAATAAATGTTTTAGTCTAAAATCTTTTAGGTTAAACTATAGCATCGTTTAGATAAGTATAACTTCTATCTTTACTAATTTAACCTAAAACTTCGTTTAAATTGTATTTTAAAGGAAAGATTCGTGAAAATTGATTTTTGCATATAATATTTCTGTTAGTTTATATTATAATAAACGTAAAATTAATTATGGAACATTTATAATTTTTATTTTTTTAATAATATTTTTCCATCTTAATATAATAAGGATTTTATATACATCCATTTGTTATTTATTGTTGGTTGATATATACATTCTTTTATTATTATTATTGTTGTAATTTGACCTGAAGATTAGCTGCATTTTCGAATAGAATTGATTTTCGATAGTTTTAATCTATTCAAATATTTTTCTATTTGAAAGTTTGGTTATGAAACACGTGTAGTCGTTTTATTATCATTATCTTATGCTATTTACTTTGTATTATATTATACTTATCTATTGTGCTTTTGCTTATTAATTTTATATATGTGACTGTGGATTTTCATTGATGAGTTCATGAACCTTGGTTTTCTCCAAATCTATATATTTATATTTTATACTGTGAAACTTAATTCAATTTTAATTTTTAATAAATTGAATTGAATTGAGTTTTTACCTGTAAATTTTTATATATATATATGTAAATATGTATGTATATATATGCATATATGTTTGCATATATATGTATGTATGTATATATATATATATATATATATATATATATATATATATATATATATATATATGTATGTATGTATATATATAGGTATGTATATATGTGTATATGAATATATATATATATATATATATATATATATATATATAGACACACACACACACACACACACACACACACACACACACACACACATATATATATATATATATATATATATATATATATATATATAATCACTTTTTCTATCGGTAATTAAAAATAGAACAAGGTGAGTTGGTTCTTTTCTAGGCCAAGGTCAGCACTCTCATTGATCGCTAGTAGTCGTAAGCACATTTGTCTACTGCTGACCCCAATGTTGTGAGACCTCTTTGTCTCCTTATCGCACAGGAATGCCCATTGCTGATCTCTTCACCATCTGCCGAATCTATTTACAGACCTGTGGAATTCAGTCAATTCCCCAAGCAGTTTCACTTGGTCCTGCTATTCCTTTAAACCCTCACGTATTTATGATTATCTCAAGTAGAAGACAAAAGTTGAAAATAAACAACATTCAACAATACATTATAATAATAAATGTAAATACTAATAGTGATGGTAATGGTGATGATAATGGTAATAATGATAATAATTATAATTTATGTCGGATCAGAAGAAATATTATCAATGACAAATAGTAGAAAAATGACAATAATAATATCGGTGATGATAATAATAGAAGTGAAAGAAAGCAGTTGGAATCTCCCTATGCTTTGATTGATGATACATCTAGTGATTGTGTCACAAAAAGAAAAAAACATCGGTAATTATGCAACCTGATAATCGCTGCCTCATATGAGTGACAATGGAAAAACAATATAATGTGAATAACGGTGGTAATGAAATTGAAGCCCTTGATAGTGACAGTGATACACCCGGCAGGCTCAGAAATACTGGTCCGACTCCAGACTGTCGTTATCCAGCAAATGAACCGCACAAACAAGTCAATGCTGTGGACATGGAGTGTTACTACCTGAGCAACCTTGTAGACAGAAATGGTGTTCATTTTGGGGGTTACCGACAATGCTTCAGCTGAGAGAACAAAATTATTTGATCAAGCTAGAGCAATAAGAAAAAAACTCGTTGGTCTACAGAAGTAGAGCTCTAAGCTATCAAAAGACGGGTATTCGAAAACAGCAGCAGTGGAAATGATGAAATACAGTTTCTACTGATAAAAGTAATCTCATAGCAGTAAACAAAGATGAAATCTCTAATAAACCACAGGAAAGAAACAGTGGTGGCTTGCTCAATGAGAGACATATAGATGCTTTGGAAGAAGATAAAACAAATAATGGTGACATGACAGAGGGGAAAAGACAATCTACGACAGAATAAAGGTAAGGCCGTCCCAAACACAGAACAAGCCATTTCAGTCAGGTAAGTGAAGAGAAACAGCCACAGAATGGTCAACTAGAAGGATCCCGTGTCCAGGTGGGGTTCAAGACTACTGGATCAAAAGATGTGGTGAATGTCATGCACGAAACCTGCACAACTCAAAACTTTGTTAGATGCCGAGAAATTAACACCAGAGTGATTGTCAATGCGTAGGACAGTGCTGTGCTTGAGAAATATCGAAAAGGTGATACGGTAGACAATTACAGGCCGATATCCTGCTTGCCAATTATGTGGAAATTATTGACTGGAATAGTCGCAGAGTCAGTGTACGGACATCTGGAAAGAAATGGAGTCCGGCCACATGAACAGAAGGGTAGCAGCAAGCGTAAGTGCAGAGGAACCAATGATCATCACCTGGTAGACAAAACTGCACTTAGAGATGGCAAGAGGAGGAAAACTAACTTATCCATGTCATGGATCGATTATCGTAAGGCGCACGATATGATCTCACATTCTTGGATTATGGGATATATGAACCTATTTGGTATTGCACCGAATGTTGAGTGATTGCATGGAAAATGTATGACGAAGGCGAGGACGGTACGGACAACATATAGAAGGAGTTTAGGAAATATAGAAATCAAGGGAGGCAACTTCCAGTGGGACTACCTGTTCTCACCGATCTTTGTGCGATGCACGATACCACTAACACTGATTCTGACGAGAGCAGAGGCTGAATATATATTCAAAAGCCGCCAACAAAAAGGCAACCAATTGTTATTCATGGATGACCCCAAAAGTTTTGATAAAGATGAAGCTTAAGTCAGTTCTCTCGCTGATACAGTGTATACTTGCAGTGGTCTGTTTGTCTTGAAGAGAGGCAAAAATCAAATGTATGGACGGGCTAGTAATACCGTCGGGGAAGGCTATGAAGCAAATAGAAGAGACAGGCTATAAGTTCTTGGAGATATTGGAAATGGATAAATTGATGGAGAAAGAAATGACAGAAAAATTTAAAGTGGAGTACATTCGCAAACTGAGACTGATCCTGAAATCGAAATTAAACCGACAGAATAAAATTGAAGCTATTAACACCTGGGCAGTTTCACTACTTAGTTATGGACCAGGTGTAATTGCATGGACATTAGACGAACTAAACAGCTTAGGAAAGAAAGACAAGGAAGTTGCTAACTAGATATGGGATACTCCACCAAAACGTGACACAGACAGACTGAATATACTATGAAAAAGAGGTGGAGGTGAACCGATTGGATGCGAACATAGCATTAGAGCAGAAGAAAATAACATAACATGGTATGTAGAAAGATGCGACAGAACCGCTTTTATTGGAGGAAAGAAGGTCAGGCTTTTCTAGGATGGAAGATTGAAAAGATAAAGCACTGTACAAGCACTTCAGAATGAATGAAACTGAAAATCGGTAGATAAAGAAATTATAAGAAAGTATAAACACAGTTGTGCTAATATTTCGATATGCAGAAAAGAATGGAAAGACCTCTGACGAGCAGTTTTGCAATTTGTTGATCACTGGATACGTAACTCATTTTCTTCCACAATCGATAAGATAAATATTCTGTTGAGATATAAAGCATCTGATAATTACGCAGTTACTGTTGTTGATAGCTTAATTTGCATATTCCCTCTATAGCCGATTCGACATAAATTACAATTTATGTACTTAATGCGCAACCGTGCGAAAATATGTTGACCCACTCATAAGCAGTAAAACTGTTAAAAAACTATGAACACATGTTTCTACGCTTTCAAAGAGCAAAGTAAAGGTGGGAAGATTTGATGATCCGTTTCGAAATTTGATGCGTCCCTGTATCTTATTTCCTTTCCTGTATAAAATATTTGGCAGCTATGCAAGGCATGCATAACGTAAGAATGCAACAAAACTAGTCTAGTAAGAGTCCCTCTTCATTAAACATGTAATTATATATATGTGTATGTGTGCATCTTTGTTTAATTTTCTAATATTCTTAATATTTATTCTAATTGATAATCAGGCAAGCAATCGGTTTTCGCCACCTATACGTAGAAAGTCTTGCTTAGATATAATGCAATTGGCAGGAGATGTACTGGGCTGGATGTATAGTGAAAAACATTTCGATGAGGAGGTTGAAGACGAGGTAAATACAAATTTCAATTATTCTGTATCTTAAAAAAATTACTCACCAACAATGTCAGTTTTGGTTCAGTCGTACTTTGTGGTACCTTCAAAAATGTCATCTACTATAACCGCGAGTCGACTAATATATTCGTTAGACAGAAAGTATGTAGGCACTATTGCTATATATACATATACATGTATATATAAGTATGCAGGCACCGTTTGTATATATATATATATATATATATATATATACATATACATAATTAAGGGATCAGCAACAGTTGCGTCACCACATACCGAAAATTTACAAATAGCAGTTAAAATGCCAATTCTACTACTACAATATATCTCCAACAGAGAGCAATACTTGTAGCTCTCATAGGCAAAACAAGAAGAAAGAAATAACGAAACTAACCAGCCTCAGTCAATCATGTACGCGTTTCAGGATCAGAATAGTAAAAAAAATTCATTTCCTTCATCAGCATGATATTCTAAATTATAAATCTGAAAATGCTGACAAAAACCATGTATTGCGATCCTGAAACGCGTACATGATTGACTAAGACTGGTTAGTTTCTTTATTTTTTCTTCTTGTTTTGCCTATGTGAGCTACAAGTATTGCTTTCCGTTGGAGACATATTGTAGTAGTAGAATTGGCATATTAACTGCTATTTCTAAATTTTCTGTATATTGTGAAGCAACTGTTGCTGATCCCTTAATTATGTTTATAATTTTAAAGAACCTTTTGTATAAGTTATTTACCGATAATGGTTTTTCCATAAAGAACTACTTGGTAAAATTATTAATTATAAATGTGTGTTACCTGCCCTCGTTGGTTAGAGTACTATTTGTTCCATGTACAAAGCGTTGATGAGGTTCAGGAGGGACTTCACCTGTCCTTCTTTGTGTCGTGTCATTCCTGGGAGAGAAAGGCCCTCGAGCCATCTGACACTGGGCAGATTGAAGTCTCCCATAAGAAGGACACTTATGTGTTTTTGTAATGTGACTAGAAATTATTCTATTTTTGTAAGGCAATCTTCTAACTTGCCTACATGATTCGGAGCATCTGGAGGGCGATATGTAGCATATATAACCACATTGAGTTGTCTTATATGTACAATTAGTGTGTCACATACTGAATTTGAGTGTGACAAAAAGACCTGGGATGTGAGGTCTTTGCGGATGTACATAGCAACTCCACCATGGCTCCTCGCTTTCCTGTCGGTCCGTAATATAACATACTGTGGTATGTGTATTTCTGCATTTGAAATATCTGGTTTCAGGTGTATTTCCGTAAGTGCTATGCATAAGGTTTTATTGCAAGCAGCAAGGCCTCTCAAGAAAGGTATTTTTTTTCTTGTTACTAAGTCTTACCAGCCCTCTGATGTTCAGTAAGAGCACCAATGTGGTGTGTGGGTGTTGTTGCCAGTGGTGCTTACCTTGGGTGGTGGTCTTGTGTATCTGGGATAGTCCCATCCGTGAGATTGATGTAGCCAGGTCAGCTGCTGTACAATCCTTTGTGTTATGCACAAAAGGATTGTTATTCAGCAGCTGCTCTTTCAACAACATGTTGATAAGTCTGGTTTGTAGCGCGCACTATATCTGCGTACCTCCGTTTTGGGGCAGGTGGTGCGTAGTCCTTTCCTTTTGACAGGTGGTTTCCGCCCTCTTTCAGGTGTATGTGACCGGGTCATTGGTGTGCAAAACCACAGTTTGCACCTTCCTCTCCATGCCAACAAACACATTTCAAGTAGAATTTGTACATTCGTGTATGCTGTCTCTTTTTATCTTTTTTGTAGTCAGGTTTGCTTCTTTCTTTGGATGTTTCTTCTTTTGATTTTGATTTAGTTTTTGCTTATTTTACTTGTTCTTTCTTGGCTCAATCACCTCCATAGTGTTTCGTTTTGATGTTGGTAGGAGCACTTGCACTTGAGTTTACTTTCTGGGCAGGTTTCTCGCTTGAGTCTTCTTCTTTGTTTTCTTGAGTGTCAACCAAGTGGGGGTAACATATTACATCTCCATCCGTGTCTCCATCCTTGCCATCTTTGCTGTGTCTATTATCAAAGATGGCATCAAGAGTGCTGATATGGGATCGTATATATATTGTAACGCTGATAGAGTTTAGTTGCAGCACCATGGGGTTATAGTCGTGTCGGCTTCTTTTGTTTATAAATGTTTTACGGTTTTCTATTGGTGAGTTTTATTGATCATACACCGATTCTAGTCTCCGTGAAGATGTTCTTTTTAATGGAGAAAGGCGTCTAGAAGAGGGTTTACGCTAGTCATTTAAACCCAGATTTTTGGGAAATTATTTTATGACACTTTTATTGTTACACGGGAAACATGTCACTCATTTCTCGACTGCTTTTTTTTTGCAATGTTCATTGTTCACGAATTGCAATGTTCATTCTTAAATCATGCTATACTCAACCTGTTAGTGTAGTCTAAAGAACTAGCTAAGTAAATTTATCGTGTCCTCATTCTCGCGGCGGATACATTTTTAAAATGTTTAGTTCATATATAATATGTGCTACAATTTTTCCATCATGATTTTGTCGTGATGAATTCAATGGTTATATGTTTAATATTTTCTGTAAATAAGCGATTGGCGTTAAATCCAGACCATTCTTCTCTTTTGTATAATGTGTACGAACTCTCAACGTAGGTTTATAAGAATAAATGAATTAGTTTAAGATTAATTTGCGTTCACTTCTATGCAGTATATACTCAAACATCTGTCAACACGAGAAAATACCGTCAACCCAGTATGATGAAATTAATAAAATTTTCAGAATAAACATGACTTCTGAAATACAGTTATATATTTAAGAGATGAGGGGTTATGCACATTATATATATCATTTACATTTAAGGGATATTTGTCCACGTCTAGTTTCTTGTTAACACAACGTTTCGGCTGATATACACTCTAACTTCAATGGGTTGTCATTCCTAAGGTAGTAATGGATATTATCATTATTATTATTATTATTATTATTATTATTATTATTATTATTATTATTATTATTATTATTATTATTCAGGTTACGGCCTGGAATCGAACTCGGAATCTTGGAGTTCGTAGCCCGCGCTCTTAACACCAAGATTTCGAGTTCGATTCCAGATAGTGAACTGAATGATAATAATACTACTACAACTAATAGTCATAATAATAATAATAATAATAATAATAATAATAATAATAATAATAATAATAATAATAATAATAATGATAATAATAATAATGAAAGAAAAAATAAAGAAAGAGTACTATAGACGAGTTAGATCAATACTAAAAACAGTGCTCAATGCTAAAAACAAGATAATAGGTATTAACACTTTAGCCGTCCCAGTTATAAGTTACAGCTACAATATCCTTAACTGGACACTAAACGAATTATCTAAAATAGACAGGAAAACAAGAAAAATAATGACTGGATCTAGGATGCACCACCTAAAATCTGACATAGAAAGGCTATATATACAACGTACAAAAGGTGGTAGGGGTCTTATACAGCTGGAAAACTATTATAAAATAACTACTATAGGACAGCAAAAATACCTACTTCAGAAGCAAGGAAAACTAATACAAATAGCCACAAAACACGAGCAAAACAGAAAACTGTTTTCAGTATTAAAGGACGCTGTCAAATTCAAACAAGAAATCATACTACCTAACAAATACGAAGAAGAAGAAGAAACAAGAAAAGCTATAAAACAAATGAAATCCAAACTAAATCTAGAACAGCAACGGACCATGATAAAACGATGGCAAGAAAAGCCCCTACATGGTAAATACTGGGCTAAACTAAATGCAAAATAAATAGACAGAGAAAAATCCCAGCAATGGCTGAGAAGCTCAGGACTCAAAGCAGAGACTGAAGGATTTTTAATTGCTGCACAAGACCAAAGCCTCCCCACCAGAAATTACCAAAAACACATAATGAAAAGGAATATAACAAGTAACTGTAGAATATGTGGAGATGGACAAGAAACAATAAATCATATTATCTCTGGCTGCCCAGTCCTGGCTAAGAAGGAATATATTCACAGACACGACAGAGCTGGGACCTATATACACTGGAAGCTATGCCAACACTATGGAATTGCAACAGAAAAAAGATGGTATAAACACACGCCAGAAAAGGTCACAGAAAACGAGAAAGCAACCATACTCTGGGATATGCCAATACACACAGATAGAGAAATTAAGGCAAATAGACCAGATATAGTTGTCAAAGATCATGAAGAAAAAAATGCTTTCTAATTGATGTATCAATACCAGCAGATGACAACGTTTCTCTAAAAGAAATGGAAAAACTTTCAAAATACAAAGACCTGGAAATAGAGATAACTCGAATGTGGAATCTAAAAACAGAAACAATTCCTATCATAGTAGGTGCCTTAGGTATAATAAAAAAATATTCAGACAAATACATAACAAAAACACCCGGACTTACAAATATATATAACATACAGAAAATTGCACTACTGGGTACTGCACACATTCTACGCAAAACACTTTCAATACAGTAAACATAAGAGCACCACAGCAAACCACAGCACATACCCAAGGCGCACAGAGCTGCGCTCGGTAGTGAAGTGAAAGCACGTTATAAAAATAAAACTACTGAATAATAATAATAATAATAATAATAATAATAATAATAATAATAATAATAATAATAATAATAATAATAATAATAATAACAACGAAGAAAAATACTTTAGGAATGAGAAGCCATGTTCGAAATTTCCACAAGACACTGTCACAGATATTGAAATTTTTAAATTAAAGGAATATTTTCAAGTTTGGTATGTTAGGGCAGTTTTTGGCGATGAACCTGAGTTTGTGATTCATTTATTCGGGAAACGTAAGAAAAATTGGCGCAGATAATTTTACTTAATCAGAAAACATTTTTTACCTGTAAAAATTATTCTAAAATTAGAAGACGAGGTTTGGAATAAAATGAAAGCGATGCGTGAGAGTTACCATATACAAAGAGGGTGAGTGTCAAAGGGTATGATAAATTTATGTAGATGGATAGATTAATGGTGATACATAACGAGTGGGAGATTTGTTGATCTAAATGTTAGCTTTTCTTAGTAGCAGATTATACTTTTGATCATTGTTTACGAACGACGTTGTCGTCAGGGTGCACAATTGAAAATTCAAATTCGTTTCTTTCGGGGATGCATCGTTTCAGAAATTTTTGAGGAGAAACGGATATACATAACCACATACGCTCGCATTTATATAGTAGATATATATCATGCTGGGCGTAAATTAAGGTATCTTATGATATTTTAATGATAGGAATGTGCACAGATGGGATCATGTTAACTAAAAAATATTGTTTATTCATTTTTTAATTAGAAATTCAGTGTAAAAGCTAGATAAATATACTAACGGCAATGTCATCAAGAACTCACTTTTCTTCTGACGAAGTTTAAAGTTTGCGCTCAAACTGGAACCAAGCTATAAGAAATACCCAACCCTCTTCATTCTATAACACACATATCTCACATCTGTTGACAACAAAGACAGTATGTAAGGGCTACTCTTTCACCCACTTGCACCCTCTTTTACTCTCTCCTGCTATCTCTTTTTCCCACACAGAGAGGACAATGTTTCTGACGTTGCCAAGAAATGCCGTATCGCTTTCCCTGTGAGATGACAGAAGAATTCGTTAGCAGTGACACTTTCCCAAATCTAGACTCTGTCCCAAATAGCAGTATGGCTACAGTGAAAATGGGTATGCGATAGGTACATAGGGACCGATTTGCTTATCACATTTTCATATAGCATTAGTGTACTGTACAGTTCTGTCTCTTTTCCTTATTCTGTACACACACACACATACACACACACACACACACACACACACACACACACACATATATACATACACACAGAGACGCATAGATATATACACACACATCGCGCTCCTCCCCACACACAAACACACACGTAGACACAAACACACATACCCACACACAAACAAACACAGACACACAGACAGACAGACACTCACACACACACACACACACACACACACACACACACACACACACACACACACACACACACACATCTCAATGAAACCAAACCATTCTTCACTTTTGTATAATGTTTACGAACTCTCATGATATGTCGAATTCATTTCTTACGTAAGTTTCGGTCCTGCATGATATATAATAGGGAAAACATTTCACAATATGACTTACACGACTCGACACCTGACTAGTCGGTACAGACCCTCCTTATGCAAATACTCGAACGAGCATTAGGAGTGATTTGCTTAATTTGACTCGAGTCTAAATTCCTACTACTGAGCCACTTCTTAGCGCAATATGAAATATCCATCTATCTATCTATCTATCTATCTAGCTAGCTAGCTAGCTAGCTAGCTGGCTGGCCTTCGTGCAGGTGACACGTAAAAGCACCTACTACACTCTCTGAGTGGTTGGCGTTAGGAAGGGCATCCAGCTGTAGAAACTCTGCCAAATTTAGATTGGAGCCTGGTGTTGCCATTGGAGCCTGGTGTTGCCATTGGAGCCTGGTGTTGCCACTGGAGCCTGGTGTTGCCATTGGGGCCTGGTGTTGCTAGCTATCTGTCTATCAGTCTATCTATCTATCTATCTATCTATCTATCTATCTATCTATCTATCTATTCCAATATCAACTACGCGTATACTCTTGATACATTACAATCAATAACTTGCATACAACTACCCAAGCAATTCTCAGTTTTAAGTAGATGTCACTTCTCTTCACCTTCCTCTCCACACAGTATAGATGCACAGAGTCAATTAAGTACATCTCCCATTCTTGTATGGGGAATTACATACATGTTCCTATAAATCGTACAAATATCGTGTATACCATGTAAGCAATACTACAACGCTGTCTCTTGTCTAGAGCAGCTCCTGGTTAAGACCCTGGAAGTTTTCCTTAGCCGATCACAAACTCTGATAACCAATTCTGGTGGTATTCGTAATCAAAGCATAACAAAAGTGCATCTTCCTTTTTGTTCCAGCATTTGTCTCAAAAGAAGCTGTGTCTTATTATAATGATTAAGTGGTATTTACATTTCTTTTTAAATATGGAACCGTATTTCTATAAACATAAATATTATTAAAAAAAGTATCGTACTGATTAGCAATGAACTAATAACCACGTATCTTTCCTGTTTCCCACTAACTGGCTCTTCATTCCATAATATCTAACGGTACTATAATAGCTTCTGCGTTTACGAATAAATTGAGTCTCGTGTAGAATGCATTTACCTCAGATACATCTTATCTCCCACCCACAGTCATTACCGAATCCATTTTTCTAATCGTTATAAACTGGACCTCAATTCTCTCATCAATATATTTCTATTATGCAATGCCTGTTTGTCTTTACTCTAGCTCTAAATTTATAAATTCATATCTATATCTATATTCAGTTGTATTTACTATTCCCACTCTTTTTTATCCAGGTCTCTCAAATGGTGAGTTATCTCCTACGAGCTGCAGAGAATTTATTATCAGAGGTAAAGTGGTTAGACACCAAGAGCAAATCCTTAGCTTTACAGAGACTGGAGGTAAGAAATAGGATGTTTGATGGTTACGCAGATTGTTTGTTGTTTTCAATCTCAAATAATATATTAGGAAGGTAATATTATATAACGTAGTAATTTCGGTAATGTAACAGTAAATCTAAAGGGGAAAATAAAATGTTTCTCGCTGGTTAGCTTTTTTCTTAAAGTCTATCAAGTGTTCATAAAGCATTATCTTCGACGTTGGGTTGCCTTCTACTGACATATGAAATGAGTATAATGTTATTACTGAGACAACTGCTGAAGAGAAAAGAATGAACTTTTACATCAACGAAGTCAGAAGTCACTTTTCTGTTGTGCAATTTAAGATCGTTGTGTAATATTATCGTTTCTAAATTGCTATACTTCGATTTTAATCGGGAACCAATATATCATTGGTAAATTGGAATGGCAACAGTAAACAGGGGTCGAATCATCTCTTTCTATCTCATTTTCTGTCTTTCTACCTGTCTCTCTCTGTCTCTCTATACATCTATCTTTCCCTACCTCTATTTCTCTCAACCTCTATCTCCCTCTACCTCTATCTCTCTCTACCTCTATTTCTCTCTACTTCTCTTTCTGACGGGTTACTTTACACTGTTCAGGATAGGCCTTGCCAAGACTACGAAATGCCCAAAATATACCGTATTCTACGACTGTGCCATTGCAACTCATCAAGGTGTTGAGAGTGAAGAGTAAGACGAGACATACATATATACAGATAGATAGGCAGTTAGATAGATAGATAGCTAGATAGATAGATGTGTGTGTGTAAATTTGAATGAAATGGTACTTGTAGATTTAAATGTTATTCATTATATATGTTTGATACATGTATTACAATGTAAACTTGTTTTATGATAATATCTCAATATTTGGTATCTAAACGAATAACCAAAATTATAATGTCAAATTTATTCGAAAGCATATTCACATTCTTATATACACCATTTCAAATTCTAATGATATTCAGTATAATTCAAGTTTTTGCCAGCTTTCTTTGTGGATATATTTGAATATTCTTCGGTTGGTGTGACTCTAAATTGTTTAATATTGCAATGAGATATCAAAATATGTAACATAATGTAAATAAGAAGATATGAGTAAGGCATCACTACACATTAATAAGTCGTAATAAATAGAATCAATAATATAATATAGCTTTGATTTGTACTATTAATGTTGTTCCTGAATTTATAAAAACAAAACTTAAGCCGTAAAAGCTAACATTGCATTTTTCTATACAATTCAGTAGTTCCTTTGTCAACCTCGATATATTATACTGATAGTATTCTATTCTTTTAAAGTACTAAATTTAAGTAATCAGTAATTAAATTAAAAAAGCTAAAAATATTTCAATCATGGTTGATAATTTAGCTTGTTATTGAATGTAATGCCATGAATTTATATTACCGTCTCATTTGTTTCTTAATACATGCATACATACACACACATGAATACGTACATAATACAAACTTATGCGCTGGATAGTGTCTGTGCGTGTTTATGTGTACGCGATTGCATGCGTGCGTGCGTATGTATGTATGTGTGTGTGTGTGTGTGTGTGTGTGTGTGTGTGTGTGTGTGTGTGTGTGTGTGTGTGTGTGTGTGTGTGTGTGTATTTAAACGTTGTCTGAAGTCATTTCATTCAATCACTGAAATATTATTTTTCAGGACCTCAAAAAGCGAATCCACGTAGGTCGTCAGAATACAGAAAAAACCAAGGATAATCTCATTAAAACCTATGCAGACGTATACTTCTAATTATACTTTTTAATTCTTAGAATTAGCGTTCCCATTAACATATCTATATTAGAATTTAACTCTAGAAATATCCTCTCAATATTTTTAAAGTTAAACTTTTAATGATAAATAAAGAGAATAAACGTGGAGGCGTGTGGCTTAGTGGTTAGGGTGTCAGCACAATGATCGTAAGATTTTGGTTTCGATTCCTGGACCGAGCGACGCGTTGTGTTCTTAAGCAAAACACTTGACTTCACGTTGTTCCAGTCCACTCAGCTGGTAAAAATGAGTAACGCTGCGATGGACTGGCGTCCCGTCCAGCTGGGGAACGCATACGCCATTGAAACCGGGAAACCGGGTCCATGGGCCTGGCTAGGCTTTAAATGGCGCATTTATTTATTTTTAAAGAGAATAAACATTGTACAGGTTCCTTGTTTACAAGATGAATAATCTCATTTCTTTTGTACTTGCCAGTTTGTTCAATGGAAAGATATGGTATACTTTGCAGATCAATAGAAACGGATATGCACCTACATTTATCAATCTCAATCCATGGTTCTCAGCCATATGCTAATAAGCAAACTTCTCTGCTATATGCAGTTGGACAATTAAACTTTCTGAAACACAGTAATTTTATGAATATCATTAGTGATTTTAAGATATATTTTTCAATTTCTAGCCTTCCAAATTATGAAACTTGCAATAATAGTTTAAAATCTTTGCATTTTCCAGAATAAATGACCACTTGACAGAGTCCATAGAGCCTCGGTTATAATCACTGACAGCATTTTATCCGACTCTGTGTGCTTTAAGTTTAAAACCCATTAGTATCAACGTCACTTTTCACCTTTTCAGTATCGATAAAAATGTACCAATCTAGAGCAGAGGATTATTGTAGCTGTAGGTACATCGCACTGGATGCTTAGCGTTATTTGCTCCGGGACATCGTATCCTGAGTTCAAACCCCTCCCTGACCTAAACTTCATGTATCAACCGTGTTTAACATCAGAAGCTGGTACCTTGGATGAGATTTGTTGTCAGCATTTCGCTGACGATTTTTGTCTGAATATACCTTCGGTATTTTTCACACACTAATCAATTCTGAAAGCCTTGCAAAGTTCAACCATATTTATCTTCTCCTGAGACAATGGTTTAAAAAATATTGAAAAAATAAACGATAACAATTGCAGCGTGGAAGGTGTTTATAAACCATTTAAGTAACACAAAAAAAACAAAAAACCGTTAGATTCACTTCAACATTTAAATTTAATTTGCCAAAATATTTTCGTCGCTTTGAGACCACAACCTGTTCACTGACAAAATTCCGTGCTGCTTCTCAAAATTCCGTGCTGCTTCTCAAAATTCCGTGATTCTGCACGGAATTTTGTCAGTGAACCATTTGCGGTCTCAAAGCGACGAAAATATTTTGGCAAATTAAATTTAAGTATTCAAGTGAATCTAAAGCTTATTGTGTGTTTCTTAAATAAACACCTCCCACATTGCAATTGTTTGCGTTCCGGCACATGATCTCAGATCAGATCACTTGCTAAGCAAGTACCTCTCCGTAAAAAAATAAACGATAAATATAGTGAAATTACGAAATGCAATAATGATTAATCATTTAATGTAACTTTCTTGTTTTTATGAATTATAATACATTAAAACATCATTTTATTTTAATTCTGTTGATACCAGTTTCGCTATAGGGTTAGTTTCAGTCTGGTAGTTATTTCCCAAAAGAAACAGTAATTCTTGAAAATGAATATTTGGAGTTTATTAAATACTTTAAATGTAATATGTAATATTTTGTATCTTTTAGGTTTTTCTCACCCACGACTTATTATCAAATTTTATTACAATGAGCAAAGTGAGGTCTCAGGTCAAGAGAAGGCTAAATATAAGCAAGTAAGTTTTTTAAAATGTTAGCATTAACATGAAAATACACACACACACACACATATATATATGTTCATGCATGCATGAATCTTGCAACACAAATTCATAAATGTATATATATATATATATATATATATATATATATATATATATATATATATATATATATATATATATATATATATATTATATATATATATATATATATATATATATATATATATATATATATATATATATATATAGTCAATTCGAGGATGGCAGGTTCTCATTAGGGGTTAAATAATAATTAAAAAATCACTGGTTAATCACATAATGAGGTAGTCTCGACGATATGTTAGGGATTATTAAAGCAATACATATTGTTAATAATGAAAGAAAGAAAATGGAGAATTATAGATGTGTAATTAATTATGTATGTATGTATGTATAATTAGTTATCTGTATGATATGCGGTTGAATGCTTTTTTTTTATAAAAACAATACAAATAAATTATAAATTATAAAGCTCAAAAAGAGAAATTGTAGGTGCTAAAAACCTACATATACGTTTCGTTTCATACCCGCAGGTAATTCGTAATTCTAAGCATTTATGTAGGGACAAATGTTAAAAATTTTCACCATTTTCGGCTATGTTGGGGAAGAATCTCAGCAGGGCATTATGAGCTTATTCAAGAAAGTGTATCATATCTCTCGAAGGATTCAGAAAAAAAGTACTGAGAGGTTTAAGAAGTTAGATCATATGTATCATTTGTATCTATTTAGCTAATGAATTATTGATCTAGGTAAAGACAAAATGAAATAAAATGGCATAAATATATAAAGGTAAAGTAAGAACATAATAGATAAAGAGTAAAGAAAAATATAGCTATGTAAAGTTTATGATATATAAATCTAAATAAAATAGAAGAAAAAACAATAAACAAGGTAAATAAAATTATAAAATGAATCAAGGATAAACTCGATAGTTAAAATATAATTAGTCGAACGTTGTAAATGAAATGTTTTCATCGGTTTGATAAAAGATACAGTTCGGAAAATCTATGTAGGTGTCATGTTTAAAATTAAGTATAGACAAAAGTTTGAAATGTCTGACCGTTGAGATGTGCATCTCGAAAGTCTTACCTGTAAACTCATAGTCGTCAATGTATTAAATGTCATATACTATTCATCTCTCTCTCTCTCTCTCTCTCTCTCTCTCTCTCTCTCTATATATATATATATATATATATATATATATATATATATATATATATATATATATATATATATATATATTCATGTACACACATCCGTATATTCGCACAAATCATACACACACACACACACACACACACACACACACACACACATATATATATATATATATATATATATATATATATATATATATATACGCTAACTCCTGGCCAGTTCCAAGCAGTCGACCTTTGTGCGGGCGCCTGCCAGCGCGCTGTGGATCGGTTTAACATTTCCATGCGTTCCCGTCATCTGATCTTCTCCCCAGCCGTACTCTCGGCCCTTCGATGTCTCCGCCGCCGCACTGAAATCCTCATAAAACCGGCCGACAAGAGTGGAGCTCTGCTGGTGCGGCGCGCGGACCTCTGCTGGTGCGGCGCGCGGACCTCTGCATGGTGGAAGCTCTCCGCCAACTTCAAGACACCTCCTTCTACTGCCCTCTGCCCTCGGACACCACGCACAGATACCAGACTGTGTCCTCCACTATCCATGACCTCATCTTCTCCTCCCATCTCCCCTACCGCCTCCAAGATCATTGTCCGCACTCCTCGCACCCCATTATTTACTTCCTCCCCAAAATCCACAAATCTAACAACCCTCTCCGTCCCATGATCTCCGCCTGCAACGCCCCACAGAACTCATCTCCAGTTATGTTGACCGTGTCACTGCCCCGACCACCCGCCATGGCCTCCCCTCCCCTCTCACATCCATGACACCAACCACGCGCTTCGTTTGTTCAACTCTTTCTCTTTCCAACCTGGCCCCTCTATACCTCTCTTCACTCTCGACATCGAGATTCTTTACACAGTGATCCCTCACTACGTGGGGCTGCGTGCACTTCAATATTTCTTTGACCTTCGACTCAACCCACAACCCGACACATCCAAACTCGTTCGCCTGGATGAACGTGTCCTCTAACTCAACTGCTACTCGTTCGCAGGTGATTTTGACCGGCATTTCTCAGGAGTGGCCATGGGAACGAGAATGGGCCCCCAACTATGCGAGCCTGTTTGTTGGCTACGTTGAGGGCCAAATATGCTCAAGTTTCACTGGTCCCACTCCCGAACTATACGGCTGTTATATTGACGACTGTATCGGTGCGACCTCACTCTCCCACGAACATCTAGACTCCTTCCTCTGTTTTGTCAAACCTTTCCATCCTGCCCTCCACTTCTCCTTCACTATCCCTGACACCTGTCTCCTTTCTTGACATTTCGGTCAGCATTCATCACTCCACTCTCACAACCTCCACCAACTACAAACACACAGACTCACACTCATACCTCAACTTCTCCTCCTCCCACTCTAAACACACCAAACTTTCTATCCCTTATTCCCAATTCCTCCGTCTACGCAGGCCCTGTAGCGAGGACCATGACTTTGAGACTCAGTCTCAACTCATGGCTCGCCACTTCATCCTACGTGGATATCCCCACACCACTATCCACACCACCCTTGCGAGAGCACGATCCGTGGACCGTGCATCTGCTCTCTCCCCCGCAACCGCCCCGCCCTCTTCCGTTTGCACTCACCTACCACCCCACCACACTACCTCTCCAACGCACCATCATCCGAGCCTTCCGCCGACTCCAGTTCGATCACTCCACTTTGCACATCTTCTCTAACCGACAACTCCCCTCCAAACGAACCCACAACCTACGAAACCTCTTGGTCCACAGCTTCTTCCCTAACCCGACCTCTTAACCCGTTTCGTTTCCCTGCTCCGCCCACGCTGCTCACTTGCCTTTACCTCTCCAGCACCTCTCTTTTCACCGGCACCCATCATCGACCCTATCATATCACCGACTCTTTCACCTGAACTTCTAACAATGTCATCTACTGCATCTCCTGCTCTCTCTGACCTTCTCTATACATCGGGAAAATGGGACGCCGCTTGGCTAACCGGTTCGCAGAACATCTCCAAGACATCCGACTCGGCAGTGACACATCGGGATCGCACCATTTCCGCTCTACCGGTCACTCTTTGCAACACCAGTCTGCGTTCGGATTGTCCTTGCACAGGAGCCATCCGGACTCCCGTTTACGCCGTGAACAGGGATTAATCTTGTCTCTTTGCTCCTTTCCTCCACATGGGCTCAACACTCCCCCCGTCTTCAACTAACCTCCTCCCCTCTCCATTCTCCCCTTCACACCTACTTCCTTTCTACTTACCTCTCCTCTCTTGCCCCGACTCCTACTTCTCTTCACTCTTACTCTACTCTTCACACCTATCTACCTACTCCATTCTCCCTTTCCCTTCATCGTCACCACTCCCTTGTAACCCCACCGCTACACAATCCAACCCCACCTTCCCTATCCATCCCATCCCACTCCCACACCATCCCTTACACCCACTCCCACATACCCCACCTCTACCCCCACTAACATCGGTTGTCAAGCTATAATGGGGGGACAAGCATAGATACAAACAAGAAATATATATATATGCATACATACATACATATGTATATATATATATATATATATATATATATATATATATATATATATATATATATATACGACGGGCTTCTTTCAGTTTCCGTTTACCAGATCTAATCGCAAGGCTTTGGTTGGGCAGAGAACACATTTTCCCAAGGCGACTGAACCCGTAACCACTCCTGCGCCTATATATTTTTTTTGTACAAAAGAAGGGTTTGTTTATCATCCGACGTGTAACTTTAAGTTTGTTTTTACTTTCTTAGCGAAGGACAATATTAACCAGATCATATTCTTCTTTATTATATTTTTACTAGAATTGAAATTAATATAGTTTGTTATAGTGGATTTTATATAAAGTATATAATTTTAATATTTTTAATATTGTAATTAGTGTTCATTTTACAATTATTACCTTAAGGTTTCATGTTCTTATTCATCTAGTCAATGGCAAATTTGTTTATATTTATCTGATTTTCGTCATAGCATGCGTTTGGTTCAGTATGTTTGGGCTGTAATATATTTATGTTTATATTGTTATTATCAATATCAAAATACGTGTTAGTCTTAAGGTCTGTCGTTGTCGTTTCTACTATCTTTGTCGTTTCCTATTTATATGTTGGTTATTTTTATTCATTACACAATTATTATATAATCTATTAACTATTTTATCCGTATATATGTGTTTTCGAATTTTGTTTATATTTAACTTTTAGATGTTTGGGCATGTTATTAATATATTTAATTTTCTGTTTGTACCCTGCTTTTGCCAATGCAATATTGTATAATTCCTTCTTTTCGTTAGAGATACCCTCATTAATTGAGAGGTATTTAATTCTTTTTTCCATGTTATTAACTAAAAAATTAAGAATAGACTTTGCATGACTACTTTTTATATTAGCATAATTGATTTTGGAGTTAGGCTATTGTATAGCGCATATTTTCCAGTATTAAGGTTAAAATACACGCCTAAAACTTAACTGAGTTATGCTCTGATTCAATTGAAATATTTAGTCCAAAACGGTTAAAGAACTTGTGGAATTTTTATTGTATAAATCTAGCTTTCGATTTGGAGAGTTTTTGATGATAAACAGTACATCATCTCCGTATAAACTAACCGCTATTTCTAGAGATTCGCTATTGAGTTGATGTAGAATGTAATACCAACCAAATCTGTTGCCTGGGCGGAATCAAATACTCCCATCGATATACCAAAGCAGTAGGGTGTGTCTTTTCGGTCCCTTAGCTTATCATCAACATAATTATTGATTTTCTAGGTGTTATTATGACTTGAATTTCTTTCGTAGACAATTTAATATTATTTTAGAATATATAAGGGCAATATTTACCACTGTTGGGCTAATTGATGTATGATTGTCATCAATATCTACTTGTAAAAATGTGCATCTATTTTTATTTTCTATTTTGAATTTCTTTAAAGAGCCACACGAATAATTTTGAAACAAACCTTGAATTTACGTTAATCTGCACAGGTAAATAGGATATAGGTAATCTCAGTAAATGTATTATGGATAAATATATAGTAGAATTCAAGGACAAGGTCAAATACACGAGAAGCAATAGATTAGTTGATTTCAATAAGTAAGGGAGGTGTTATAGCCGTATGCTAAGAAGGATTATTTATGGTTTAAATAAATATAACAAAAGCAATGTTTGGAGGAATTATTAGCCATTATTCATACTTTCTATTTTGTAAGAAAATAAGGAATAACGTTGATATATAAAGATAAAAATTGCGTTACACAGTATAATAAAAAGACAACTTCCTGCACGTTAAGCATGCGACAACTAAGTAACAAAATTGTCTGTGATTAGTTTCGAAACGTAATATTACGTGTAGCATTTGAGGCAAATATAGTCGATGGATATCTAAATTATTAAACACTTCTTGCACTGTAGTGTGATTGTCTGTATTTTATATGTATATTTACTGCATGCTATGCAGCGTATGTTGCTACTGGAATTGGAGTTATTACATATTTTGTAATGGGACGAAGTGGATTTTATACAGATTAATACATTTATTGATCTACTCATATTTCTTTCAGTGTTCTATACTAGCCATACTAGCCATATGTATGCTAGATGCTAATGAACTAATTATCACGGTCTACGTGATCTCTATAAACTTGTGTGTGTGTGTGTGTGTGTGTGTGTGTGTGCGTGTGTGTGTGCGCGCGAGCGAGTGCATGCATGCGCGTGGATGTATATATGTATGTATGTATGTATGTATGTATGTATGGAAAGAAACAAATATTTATCTCGTCTTCAATGAAGTACTTAATGAAAGTAACGTCTCCACTCAGTGATAACATATTCCCATCTACTTGGCAACTTATTGATCACTCAGATATATATTTTCTCAGAATTCGAAACACTGAATATTGTTTTGAACATCCTCAGAATTAATAAACATTTTCCCCTTTCAATAATGCTGCAATTATCTAAAAAGGTAGTAGTCCGATGAAGTAATATGAAGAGAGCAAGTAGGATGAAATATAATATTTAGTCCCTCTTTCTGAGTGACTTGCGTACTATGCGGTCGTACATTATCGTGTAAGAGAACACCTTTTTATTATTGAGCAACAATAGGTACTAATTCTGCAAATTATTGTGTCTGTCGTCCAATTGACAACAATATTTCTCCGCATTAACTGATTCATTATGGTTTAACATTTCATGATAGACGACACCCTTCATATCCCCCCAAACACAGAGCATAACGTTTTGAGGCGTGCTTTCCTCGTTTGGCGATAGATTCGTCTTCTCATTGCATACTAACCATTATTGTTTTCATTGGGTATGATTGTAGAAAGCCCATTCTGCATCACTTGTGATCATTCTGCACAGGAAATGCCCGGAAGTATATCTTCTCATCAATGATACGCTGGATACAACACTTTCACTAAGCTCAGGATGTGTTCAATAATGAGGGCCAGGGCGACGAAGTTTAAACACGTTTGCAAGTTCATAGAAGTGTTTTATGATATGCGCAGAATTTGAATTGAAGTGTTTGGCAATTCTCTTTCAGTTCGCTTTGGAAGGTACTCAAGTACACTTTTCAGATGTTCACCATGGAGTACACCTGTTCGGCCAGATTGAAAGAAATCTGCAACAGAAAATTTTCACAACGAAACTAGCTAAAAACATCATTTTTATGTTTGTACATTTGAAGATTCAGTTCCATAAACACAGTGAATATTTTTTGCTGCCTCCGTCCTTGAAAAACCTCTTTTGAAATCATGCAGTATGGATATTTCTTAAACATATTTTACCGGGTTAAAATCTATAATAATTTAACAAGTATAGTATAAAATAATCTACAAAAGAAATCATGCTGGAATATGAAAATGAATGCTTATTTTATAAAGTAACATAGGTATTAAAAGAGTACCTTTAAAATATCTATGTCAAAAATGCGACACAATATTT
The DNA here is from genome assembly GCF_046866305.1 of Octopus bimaculoides. Lineage (NCBI taxonomy): Eukaryota > Metazoa > Mollusca > Cephalopoda > Octopoda > Octopodidae > Octopus > Octopus bimaculoides. The sequence continues at coordinate 60,318,950 of NC_142935.1, forward strand.
CTCCAGCATAAAATATACATACATATATGTATTTTTATATATGCATGTATACCTGTACGTTTGTATATATATATATATATATATATATATATATATATATATATATATATATATATGTATGTATATTTGTAGGTACATAAGTTCATGGGGATGCAGGTAGGTAGGTAGGTAGGTACTTACTTAGTTAGTTAGTTAGGTAGGGAGGGAGGGAGGGAGGGATGGAGGCAGGTAGGTAGGTAGGTAGGTAGGTAGGTAGGTAGGTAGGTATGTAGGTAGGTAGGAAGGTATATGCATGTATATATGCTGTCTTATGAATGCATAGATGTAAGTTCTAACTACCTACTTTTCTTGACGTTGCATATAAAACAAATGAATAATCATACTCCGCGTTCATACATACAAATGTGGGCTGAAAAGGTCATAAGATGACTATCAAGGTGTAGCGTTAGATCTGTAAAATGTTGCGTGCATTCATTTCAACTACTAAACCCAAGATTCCAAGTTCGATTCCAGGCAGTGCCCTGAATAATAATGATACTACTACTACTACTACTACTACTACTACTAATAATAATAATAATAATAATCATAATAATAATAATAATAATAATAACATCGAAAAACACCTCAGGAATGAGAACCCAGGTTCGAAATTTCCCCCAAGACACCTGATAAAGGCTGGAGAGTATATCAGCCGAAACGTTGTGTTAAAAACAAACAAGATGAGGACAAATATCCGTTAAATGTAAATAATGTAAAAAATGTACGTAATTCCTCATCTCTTAAATATAGAACTGTATCCTTTTATTGACTATTGCATAGTTTTGAGTAGGCAAACTGACATATGCCTATTCAAAGAAGACCTCAAGTATAACTAGTAGCAACTTTTCTTGAAAATGTACAAAATTTGATATTGTCGTGCTATCAAATCATCAACCTGCAGAAAAAATGTGTCTAGCCTCCAATGATATTCATGCTGACGTGATTGCTTCATTTCAGGATGGCACTCTAGCTTTATCAAAAGTGCAAATAGGTGGGGAAGGGAGAGTATTAAATATGAGCCAAGGAAAACGTTCATCGTGTTCACTACTTGGTGATGGATGACAGGCGATTTACTCTAAATCCAATAATCAATGCTATAAACATAGCCCGCGCTAGAGTTGAGAATATTCCGCACTATGAACTTGCATGACGAAGTTTTCTGCTCGATGGGTGCCACGTCTTCTGATGCTTGATCAAAAACTCACTAGTCTGACCATATCACGTTAAGATCTAACTTTGTTTGAGGCAATTCTAGCTGGTTTACTTGAACATTTCCTAACCCAGGATAACTTGTGGGTTTATCATTTTGAACCAGAAACAAAGAGTTAAGCCATGCAGTGAACACAGCCAAGTTTATTTTATCTGTTGGGACGGTTATGGCCTCAGCATTTTCGGGATGCAAAAGCATGGTGTTTATTGACTACCTTCAGAAGAGCCATACCGTCAATGGAGGGTACTTGCTGAGGCAGTTCCAAAATACCACAAACATCAAACACTCAGGAAATCTGACGAAAGGAGTTTTGTTTCATCAGGACAATGCTGCATCATACGAATCCTTGCTTTCAGTGGTTGTTGTCCATGGCTGCAGCTTCGAACTCGTTGATCACCGTCCCTCTTCTGATTTGGCCCTATCTGACTATCATCTGTTCCACAAAATGAAAAAAGACACTTGACTGGGAAGTAATATCTTAGTGATGAAAACGTCATATCTGCTGTTGATGGTTTTCTTATCAACAGGATAAAATATACTTCCTGAATGGTATCCAAGCATTCCAGCACCGATGGAAGAAATGTGTAGGCTGCAAGAAAACTAAACCACATTTTGTTGCATTGCATTGGAGTATCTTGTTCAATATATCAACATTTCAGCCGACCTTCGTACATAAATTCGTGTGTGTGCGAGTATATCTCTATCTGTATGTTAGTATCTATATGTGCATTCGATTATTTGATTCTTTGTACTCACATTTTCATGCAGACATTTCGGCTTAAACCTCAGTTAACCGTTGCTTACTCCTTAGCATGTGTGACACGTTACTAAACTATATTTTTCTTACTATTATTTCCGTAATTCATTTTCCGCCTTCCAATAATTATTTCTATTCCATTCTATATTTTAAGGAACGTTGTAAATCAAAATACCGTGAACGCTGTTTATAATGCATTATCTAATTCAATAAGTAAGTCAATAATTATTTCTTTGATAATAATCAAAAAAATAGTAAAGTTCTAAGATTGATATCGATGTCTTAGTTGTTTTCGTGTAGGGGAATAAATCACCACAGAACTAACGATTTTCTGTATAGTGTCAAGTCTATAAGATTTAAGTAAATAACTGAATACTCTAAGGATACTATCTGGGTGTTCGGTTTCTTATATATTAAATCTATAGACTGTGTCTATACACTCAATGACTAGTATCGACAGGAAATCAGAAAACTCCCATATGCACCAAACACTCGGAGAATGACGTGGTAGCATGTATTACGTTTTTCGTAATTGTTTAAATGATCCAGTTGTTCCAAAGAAATACTAACACACTGTCGGCCCTCCTGAAAGTGAACTAGTAAAGCATCCAGAATATGACAGTTTCTAAAAGATAGAGTACTAAACCTTCACATGGTTTATGTTTTCTTTTCTCGGTGAAAAAAAAAATTAAGAAAAGCAAAATCAATCTCATCTACAGTTCAGCCCATATTTAAAGGACAACTGATATTAGAGAGCCAAAAAAATATCACAATGCATGTTATCGGACAGTCTCTCGAATTCAAAACAAGTTGAAACCTCTAACTGCATTTTCTATAAATTTACTGTAAAATTTGTTTCTCTGTAAAAGTCATTTCAAGTTAGAACACGTATTAAAGAAAAAAAGTATAAAAGGTTTGATTGGAAGAAAGATTATATGGTAAAATATATAACAGATGCTGACCAGGTATCTTTGAACGATGAATTTAACTATCTAGTCACTAAAATAACAATAGATAGAGATTGCATTCATGAAATAAATACAAGATTCAGCAAAGCCAACCAATCATTCGCTATGTTAAATTCAATATGAATATCATCAATACTCAGCAAAAGCACCAAAATACTATTTTACAAAAGCAACAAACTTAGCATTCTGCTCTATGGATCCGAATTTTAGAAAACAACCATAAATATTTAAAATAAATTGGAGGTGTTTCAAAATAAATGTTTAGGAAATATTTTGAATGTCTACTGGCCAAATATGATCTAGATTAGCCAACTACACACCATTGCTAACGTAAACCAAAAAGAGAAGCCATTGAAGCAAGGGTCGCTTTGCAATGGGTTCCACAAAGTAAAAGAGGACCTGGCCGACCGAAGGAAACGTGGCGGAAAACAATAACAAAAGATCTTAAAAGCTGAGGGTTAAAATGGAACAAGCTGTCAAGATCGCTTTCAGTATTAGAAGGTGGAATGAACTTGTGTTGCCTCAAGTGCTTCAAGGTACAACGAGAACCAAATGAATCAATGAATTATAATATTATAAATATTGATCTTTCCTTTACGATATTAATTTGTAACATTTATGTTTTTGAAGCTATCCCCGTTGCACTGATGAAGCCTCCACTATTTATCAAAGGGGCACCTATGTGAGTATTATTATTATTGTTGTTGTTGTTGCTGTTGTTGTTATTGTTGTTATCAAGTCGGTGAGTTAGCAAAATCGTCAGCACACCGGGGAAAATGTTCTCAGATCAAACCCTACCGAGGTTGACATTGCTTTTCTTTATTCGACCTCGATAAAATCAATACCAGTCAATCAATGGGTTCCATGTAATTGATTGTCACCCTTCCCCAAAACTGCAGGCCCTGTAGCACAAAGGATTCTTCTTATTGCTGTTGTTATTGACGTTGTTACAGCAAGCAGAGTCGGTGTAGCATCAAAAGAGAAAGCTTCTGGTATCCGTTCCTGTATTTTACGTGCTGAGATCAAAACCGGTTCAGGCCAACATTTCCTTTCATCCCTCTGGTGTCAGTAAGATAAAGTACGAGTAAAGTATTTGAGTTGATATTATTAACTAAACCCTGCCGTTCATATTTTTATTTTTGTGCCTTAATCAGAAGCCATTTTTAACGACGCTATAGTATAAAACTGAATGTATTATACTTTTAATAAGTTAGTAAATGGTTAGAAACACCAAAGTATGTAATTATGTGTATTATGTTTTTAAGAAGTTTCAAATTTATTATTGTATTATTGACAGGTTACCATAGAGGTAGAAAGAGTATAGCAATATCCTAAATGCAAAATTAGTTAAATTCTTCTATTTTTAAACGTTTCACTGAATGTGTTTGAGTCCTTACACTACGGCCATGCTGGGGCACCGCCTTGAAGAACTTTAGCTGAACGATTCGCCCAAGTACTTACGTTGTTAAACCGAGTACATATTCTGTCGTTCGTTTTAACTGAGCAGCTATGTTACAAGAATGTTAACGCACCAAGACTGGTTATCAAGAGACGGTGGTGGGGAAACACATATACAAAGGCATACAAAGATTGATATACATATTTATATATACGACGACCTTTTTTCAGTTTCCATCTACCAAATCTACTCGCATGACTTTGACCTGCCTGAGATCATGCAGTGAGTCTGAACCTGAAACCATGTGGTTGAGAAGTGAACTTTTTACACACTGCCAAAAATATATAATTAGGTAATTGGTAAAAATATTGGGGTACCAAACTACTTTAGTACGCAATTAACAAACTGCATTAAATTATACATGTCATTAAATGTGTCTTTAGAATTGAGTATTCAGTATTAATAAAATATATTGCAGAAGGCGTAGCTGTGTGGGAGAAGCGTGCCTCCCAACCATATAATCGCGGATTCAGTCCCACTGCTTGGCATCTTGGGAAACTGTTTTCTATTATAGCCTCACGCCGACCGAAGCCTTGTGGCTAAATTTGGTAGGCAGAAACTGAAAGAAGTCCGTCGTATATGCACATATGTATGGTAGTGGTGTGTGAGTGATTTGTGTGTGTAAGAATAAGAGTGAGTGTGTGTGTGTGTGTGTGTGTGTGTGTGTGTGTGTGTGTGTGTGTGTGTGTGTATGTGTGTGTATGCATTATTGAATATGTTATTCAGTGTGTTTGTCTCCAACCAACACTTGACAACTGATCTTAGTGTATTTACCTCCATGTAACTGTTCGGTAAAAAGACCGATACAATATATGCCGTGCTTAAAAAATGAAGTATTAGGTTCCATCCGTTCGACTAACACTTTCAAGACGGTGCCCCAGTATGGCTGCAGTCTCATGGCTGAAGCAAGTAAGAGATAAAAGAGATGAGGCAAATATAATTCTTCCATACATGAAACTTGCAAACAGTCTAGAGAATTGGATGAAAGACTATTTCGTCATATTTGTTTGTATCCTGTTATTTGTATCATGACATATCTATGGTACTATGCTTTGGATTCTTCTACGGCTTACACAAAGGACACTTATATATTTGGACAAATGTAAATGTGCTGATGATGCAAAAGTGTAAAGACCTGAGTATTCCATATACATGAGTACCATTCATGTAATATTCAGTCGAAGTTTGACACAGTTTGTAATATGGATGATGGGCCTTTGACTAATCGGTAGAATCAAGTAGAATAATCAATCACATTATAAACATATAGCGAGCCCAAAGAATTAAATGCTAAATTTGACATCGGAGTGATTGAAACGCAGAATGTCAGAAAACATTGTCCGACTCTTTAATGTCTTTGCTAATTTACCGCCTTACTTCGTACAGTAATGTCGTTTACAAGTGGCTACGCCTTATCTAATATAGATGTGAGAGTACAATTTCCATTAGTTTCCTATATACACTACCGAAGCTCTGTCCTGTCTATGAGTCTTGACATATTGTGATAGTTTGGGTCACTTTGCTATATATGAGTTAATATATATATTAACATATGCGTGACTGTATTTTCCATATGCCGTTTAATGCTAAATACATTATGAATATAGAATTTAGAATTAGATGACTTAATATTAGTGATCTATTGTGCGATGGGGATACTGCGCCCAGAAAAGTTTTCCTGAATTAACACAATTTCAGTTTAATTGGTAAAACGGTTCAATTATTTAATTCCCTCCTCTACCTTGTTCTACTATGCTTAGATACATACATTTTCACATTATATTAATAACATACGCTTTTCGTGCAATGGGAAAGTAGTAATGCTCAAAGAACTGCAGCAAGTTTTCTAAGTCATACTTGAACCAGCTGTTACTTAAAATCATTAATATATTTATATTTATATCTCGTAAAATATTTACTCCAAGAATTCAATTTTTTTACCGGATGGCTACTTCCCAAATGGTCTCTCTCGTCTACGCTTCATTTACAATTCCACCAGAGTGTGATATTATGTCTGGTATCTACAAGTAGTACAGTTAGTTCAACTAAAACAGAAGGGCACTGTAGCTACAATAGAAAATTTAAAGAGAGATGTGTGCGTGTGTCTGTGCGCGTATGTGAGTATGTGTGTATGTATAGCATAATAAACGTGCAATAACGAGAGGACACACATATTTAAAAAAAATATAGCAATAGAAATACAGTGTACCAAGAGCCCACAGAACAAAAATCCTTTAATAGAGAACAGGGTTTCCAAGCCAAAACGAAAGGAAGCAATAACGATACACAGAGTTTAAGAAATACTGAACTAACTTATCCAAAACTAAAAATCTATCAAAAGAAAAAAATGTGGAAAATATAACTTGTGGAATATAGCCTTATATTCACACAAACTCCAAAAACTGATCTTATTAATGATGCCGAAGAATTTTGTAGAAATCTTTGTCAAAGGAAGTTCTTCCAAAAACAACACGACGAAGATACGCCACATGTGGAAAACAAAAACAGGATTTAAGCCTCTAGAGAACAAGAATAAGACCTTGGACGAATGTCTGGAAAGATCTGAAAACTCAAAATTTCCAACAAAACATATAAAGCAAACATCACTAATAAATTCAAAAACTCTGGATGTCTACAAAAGATATTTTCCTATAGTCAATAAAGAAGCCGACAAGATAATGGACAAAATGCATTACATCGAATTCGGGTTAGAACAACTAAATAATAAACGTTCTACAAAATTTAAAATCTAATGCAGATAAATAAACAAGGAACAAAATTGATGAATGAACGATTAATTCAAAAAGTGACTTGAGCTACATCATTGTTGAGGTAAGAACAAGCCGCTTCCATCAATTACCAAATATTTACAAATCTAAAGAAATACATAACAGCGTAATTATTTCTATACCTCATAAATGAAAATACCCAAACCGTTTGATTTGCTATTAGGTTCAAATTTTACAGGGCCAACGTCTACCCAACGATTAAGGAATTGTTTAGCATAATTTTAAAACCATTATGCAAACTGGTCCCTAAATTAATGAATGATGACATGGATTATTTAAACGATTTTCCAGAAACAGCTAATATAGAGACGAACTTTTTAATTACAAAGTAGCCAGCTTCTACAAATATTTTCCTGGGTTAGAATTAGAATTACTAGAATTCTGAATAACAAATATCCAGAAAGAATTCAGGGAAGATTCTCAAAAGAATATATCTTTAAAGGAAACTACTTGTTTGATAAGCATGTTTACCTAGAAATACAAGATACGGCAAAGTGAACGAATGTCTCATCAGCCCCAGTAACACTAATAATGGTATTCCTACAAGAAAGATTCTATACCCCCTCTGTAATTACTTTTAAGCAACCTTCCTTATCTTATGTAATAAGAAACTGGAACCGATTCCTAGATAAATCCTTCACATTTTGGAACAATGTTAAAGAGGGCAGTACAAGATTCATTAAATAATAAATAATATTAATGAATCGATCCAGTTCACTATAGAAATGAATGAATTAGAACTTCATTTTCTGGACATCCTGATAATTAATGAAAATTATGCAATTGTTAAGCGGTCGCTACTGCAATGGCATAACACTCACTAAGAACTTGACTTTAGATCTTACAATTCAAAATGGAAGGGCTAAATATGTTTCTTCAAAAGCGAAACTACCCGCCAAATTGAATAAATCATACCATCTCCAAAACCAAAAAGAAATTGCAATCTCTGTCTTACAGAGAAGCACTCTCAATGAGGGTAAAACAAAAATACAGATATAAATATTCCATTTATATTCACCCATACTTCTAGAAACAACAATATCTCACATTCGGCCCAACTAAAACTTCCAATGCTACATCAATCATCGAGTCTCTGACAAATTACAAAGCCTCAAAGGCTGAAACAGAGACGGAATCACAAAACACCCCTGACAATTGCGAAATTCTCATTGGAGAAAGACATAATGCAGGTAAAAAATTGTGGAGACTTTCGTTGTGAGATGTGTATATGGAACAAGGAACAACCAAAAGTTTCAAGAATGTCAAGAAACTACAGTTGAATGTGAACATGAATTTCAAAACAAAAGAATTTCATTTGCTGCATCTCGTGCCTATAAATCAAAGGAAATCAGATTTAATTAACCTTGTGAGGGTGCAGAAACAGCAAAGTAAAGATTCGTTTCTTAGAATTGTTTCATGTAGTGAACATCTAGATATTTGCGCAAATGGCAAATTCTAAGAAAATTTCCTTTTCTGAAAATAAAAGAAATAGACGATCAACAACCAAAGGCAAAAGAAGAATCCTAAACTAAATCGGAAGCAGTCAAAACATTGCCAAAGCCAACTTCTTCTGTACATATTACTCCAAAAGAAGTGAGTTAAAAAGTAATCTTGACAGGGTTTATAAACAATGCAAAAGAGTCATTCTAAAATGTATGTCATTCACTTTTTCAAATGTTTTTAAATACATAACATTTAAGAAAAGACTTCATTCAATACTGTAATTGTATCAAATATTTCTTTTTTTTGTGCAAAATCTTATATATACGTGAGTGTTTGTGTGAGTGTGTTTACGCGCGCGTATGTGTGTGCGTGCATGTCTGTGTGTGCATATATATAGTTTTTAGTAAATTCTCCCATATATATATATATATATATATATATATATATATATATATATATATAAACATATGTATATATATTTATGTATACTACGTCTACAGGCCTATTAATCTTGGTGGATTAGGATCATTAATTGGACATGAAATAATTCACGCGTTCGATGTTCAAAGTAAGTGTTCAATTTAGTAATTACTTTACTCTCACAGAATCTCAGACTAATGACTACCCACAACCCTCATTGATATATTTCAATTACATACTAACATATCAATATAAATTAATTATGATCCAACAATTTTAATAACAATACTATTCTAAAAAACATTTAAACATGAAATATATATATATATATATATATATATATTTCATGTTTAAATGTTTATATATATATAAGTTGAAAAATATGTAAAAAAAATGAAGAAAAGACGTGCAAAGATTCAATTTCAGTGCAAGAACGACTAAATAAAGAGAACTTATTCATTCAAAAATATAAACCACACCTCAATATTCAAACCTGACAACCTCAGAAACTATACTAAGGAATCAGTTATCCCCCTTGAAACCCATTATCTCCCTTGGTTCAATCTCTAAATCCTTTCTTATTTTTCAAACAGCCAAGATGGCGAAACCCCCTCATCATGCGAATTAATCACTATACAATGCCCCTTGAAAAGCTAATTTAAATAGTGAAAACCGGTTGGATTTTACAATACCCATATAATATGTACATATTTATATAAAAAAAAAATATTAAACTATGCGAAACGAAGGCACTTTTATTCATTTTTCTTTACATATTTTCAACTCATAATTTTACCACGTGTTGTTTACGGAAGCTCCAGTATTTTTGCTCCTTATATTTTCATATATATATATATATATATATATATATATATATATATATATATATATATATATATATATATATATATATATATCTATATATATATGTATATATATATATATATATATATATATATATATGTATATATGTATATATATATATATATATATATATATATATATATATATATGTATATATGTATATATATATATATATATATATATATATATATATATATATATATATATATATATATATATATATATGGGAAAATATACAAATAATAACAACAGACGAGGACAGGTGGTGTAAATAACAAAAGTATATATTAGTATGACGCTCGGGAATACGGAAAGTCTTTGACGTTTCGAGCTACGCTCTTCAACAGAAAGAATACGGAGACAAGGAGAAAAACACGGAGAAAAAAAATTGAATAGTATTCAGTCAACGGTCAATCATAATAATATATATATATATATATATATATATATATAGAGAGAGAGAGAGAGAGAGAGAGAGAGAGAGAGAGAGAGAGAGAGAGGGAGAGAGAATTTAAATATTTCTATAATTCACCATCAACAAATCAAGTTAAAATGATTATCAATGCAAAAACTCTAATACCAATAGTATTCTGAAACACTATTTAAAATATGAAATATATTGTAAATAAATTATAAATAATTCTATAATTCAAAATGGAATGCAAACTGAATTACATATGAAAATTTACAAATTTTGTATTGATTAACTAATATTAATCATATTCTTAACCATTACGGAATCTTATAAAACCCATTATGACGCGGGTGTATATTAACTATATAAGAAATTCCTAACTGTATTAACAATTAAAACATAACACAGATGGACGAGCTAATCGTTAGCTTCCCTATCTTTGCTCCATTACAAGCAACCAATGTATATTAAGACTGACAATGAATATCGTAAACTTTTCTTGAACTTGGTGTACGATGACACTTTACAAGATTGATTTAGATATAAAATAGTGAAGTAATATGTAATCTGTATTGTTGCACTTCGAGATATTCATTTTACTACTACTACTACTACTACTACTACTACTACTACTACTACTACTACTACTACTACTACCACCTCTACTACTACTACTACTACTACTACTACTACTACTACTACTACTACTACTACTAGTCACACAGCCATAACTACGATAAATACTGTATCCTGAATCACTACCAAACTATATATAATTCTTACTAATCATTCTACCCAAGAAGTAGGTATTTCTACTCCATCAAAACAATAGATTGATCTCTTTTTAATGATTAACGTTATTGACCTCGCCTAATTTTTAGCTGCTTATGTCCAACTGATGAACTCATTGTTCATTACAGAGTATCACATTTTGAAAGTAAGCTAAAAAAAAAAAAAAAAATGCCAGATTAATCCAAAATTTAGCTAATTCTACATTTTTCATAAATCTACAACCTGGATTATTTCAGATCAAAACTTCCATATTAACGGCATGTGGTTAAAGAATGAATCTCAGTATAAGTATAATGTGCTGAAACAATCGGTCGTCAAAACATATTCCGGATATAGAATTGAATCGTTAAATACCAATGTAAGTAATTCTAACGCCTTCAAACGGAGTATTATTATCTATTACACCGGCATCTAGTAGTACATTACGAACAATTTTTTCCGTCTTTATATATATATACTTCTCCTTTTTCTCTTTCGTATACATGTATATCCGTGGATATACCTTTCATATAAGCAGGGGATGTGCATAAACGTATATTTACGCACACAAACACACACACACGTACACACACATGTATATTTATATATATTTTGACCAACTATATAAACTCATACTTCTTCAACCTATATCTAGTTTGATAAGTGACATCGCACGAAGCTCTTGGTCCTTGCATTACGTTTAGTCATCTTGCGCAGCAAAACACCGGTCCCAGCATTCCTGCCAATTTTGGAATCCGGCCTGGAACTTGTTTTCGTATACTAATCGAAGATTTTCTGCGATTCGCTCTGGATCTCGACAACGGTGTTAAGACTGACCACCGAGCTACATTTTCCTCTTGGAAAAGAGATGAAAGCCCACAGCTGCTAAATCTGGCGAATAGGCCGGGTGTGGAAATGATACCATGTTGTTTGTGACAAGAAATTCATGTGAGAGAAAAGTTTGACGACAGGGTGCATCGTCGTCGTGAAGAATTCAGTTCTTTGCACTACATAGATCCAGTCGCTTTCTCCAAATGTCCTCCTTCAAATTCTTCAAAACGTTGCAGTAAAACTTTCGGTTGTTGGTCTGGCCCTGGGGGAATAATTCTTCATGTACAATACTACATTTCCGGAGGTGACGTTCGTGCCAGGTCTTTCACATCGCTTACCGTCTTCCAGGGATGCTCTTCCGCTTTCGAAACGTCGATGTCATTCGAAACATTGCGTACAATCCATTGTATCGTCGTTGTAAGCTTGCCGAAGTATGCTTTATATTTCTGTAGCAGGCTTCCCAAGTTTAACGCAAAATTCTACGTTGGCTCCTTGTTTTGTCTATGATACAATTACAGGCTACAGCATTCACGTGATCACAAAAACCTAAATTTCACAACTAGTGAAGTAAACACAGCGATGTCACTTGGCACACTGCTTCACATAGTTCACTGCTAGCTCTTACTGCGCACGCAACTGTGTGTGCTATTTGTTGCCGCACTACAGAACTAGCCAGAAAACTCATATTTTGAGTTTTAGTTTTCTTGTTTGCATCACAGTATTTCTGTGTAGCACATTCACTTACAATGCAATAGTAGAAGTCCTATGCAGAAGGACTGAGCTCAAGACCACGTAGTTGCAAATCGAGCTGAACCACGTGGATATGTTGTGAGAAAATCATATGAATATCTCATGTGAAATTGCATAGACACGAATAATTATACTGATGTTATTTGAAAATGAAATGGATGCGTCCTACATTTCAAATCACATACAGCTAATCGCCTGAATGCCTGTACCATGTAAAGATATTTGCATTTGTTATGAATTTACTGTTGCCTAAAGAAAGTTGTGTACAAACTGATGACTGCTTCTACGATTTATGCAATATATAAAATGTATATAATTTAATCCCTAAACCTTTTAAGACTTAGGACAATCCGTAGTTTTATTATTAATATAATTATTATTATTCAGTAATCTTATTTTTACCATGTGCTTTAACTGTAATACCGAGCGCAGCTCTGTGTGCATTGGGTACGTGCTGTGGTTTGTATTGGTGTTGTTATTTTTACTGTACTGAAAATGATTTACGTAGTATGTGTGCGGTGCTCAGCAGTACTATTTTCTGTAAGTTATATATATTCGTAAGTCCTGGTGTTTTGGTTTTGTATTTTTTGTATGTTTTTTAATCACAACTAGTGCTCCCATTATTTCTGATTTTTGGCTCCACATTTATGTTATTTCTATTTCAAGGTCATTGTATTTTGAGATTTTCTTAGTTTCTTTTAAAGATACATTGTCATCTTTTGGGGTTGATTCGTCGATTAGAAGGCATTCTTTTTCTTGGTGACCGTTGACAACTATGTCCAGTCTTCATCTCTCTATCTGTATGTATTGGCATATCCTAGAGTATGGTTGCTTTGTCATTTTCAGAGACCTTTTCTGCGATATGCCTATATCATACTTTGCTGTTGTCATTCTATAGTGTTGGCTTCCAGTGTATAAAGGTCCCAACTCTGACATGCTTGTTGAGATACTCTGTAGCCGCAAGAAGACTGCATATGATTGACGGTTTCATTTTTTTTTTTGCTTACATACACTACACGTTGGTTCGTTGGTTTACTGCCAATCTTTAAGATGTCGGCCTAGTAGCTTCTTGTAGGTAGGCATTGATCTTGGGCTGCTATCATAAATCTTTCTTTCCTGATTTTAAGCCAACAGACAATAACCATTGATGGGAAAGGTCTTTGTCATTATCAGCATTATTAGCTCTCTTTGCGTATATGCCATTGAAATGTTTTTCTTGCCATTTATCTGCAAGAATATCTAAGGCAGCAGTTTTAGGAAGGGCTCTCATAAGCGTTGCTTTTTCTGTGCTTTTTTCCAGTACGTCGTATTCTAGAATTTCTTGCATTTGGAATTCACTTACATATGTATGTGCCTCTTTTGTTACTGAGTATGATGTTTTCTTGATTTCATGCTTAAAGTGTTTTCGGGTAAGTGTTTAGGCTAATTGTGGCAATCTTCATTGTTAATTCCAGTTGTAAAATTCAACGGCCACCCTCTTTACCTGACAGGTAAAGTCATTATGTATCTGCCTTAGGGTGTTGAATTCAATTCATTGTCAACAATTTTCGTATTTTTCTGTCAAGATTACAATTTCAGTAATTGACCAATTCATAATATTGAAACTCTATGTCACGATCGTTATGGCTAAAGTATTGATCTTTCGATCCTGTTTCTTGCGTTCAGCCCTGTCTTCAGTATTGCGATAATAATCTTTTCTGATGTTTTCTCTCATCATTGAATACCCCTGGGTATTTGTAGCACTCTGTTGGTTCTAACGTCTTTATAACATTCCATTGATCAAGATTAACTTTGGATGTTTCTATCACTTTTTCTATCACTTTGGATGTTTCTGTCATATCTTCATCGTTCACTAGATGACAATGGCACTCTTCTTTTAATTTTGACTCTATATCCTCTGGAGGAATTATCTCACTCCTTTACATATTATTATCATCATTATTATCATCATCATCATCATCATCATCATCTTTATTATTATTATTATTATTATTATTATTATTATTATTATTATTATTATTATTATTATTATTATTATTAAGGCGGCGAGCTGGCAGAATCGTTAGCACACCAGGTGAAATACTTAGCGGTATTTCGTGTGCCGCTACATTCTGAGTTCACATTCCGCCGAAACCGACTTTGCTTTACATCATTTCCGGGTTGATGAAATAAGTACCAGTGGCATACTGGTGACGATGAATTCGACTTATCTCTTCCCCCTAAAAATGGTTGCTCTTTGGCAAAATTTGAAACCATTATTAATATTATTATTATTATTATTATTATCATCATTATTATTATTATTATTATTGAACATTTGCAGGTTAATGGAGAGAGAACAGCTAAAGAAAATATTGCTGACTTGGGTGGCTTAAACATAGCTTATAAGGTATGCAGTGTTGATGTTTCTAAATATTCTGTTGTATTTCATTTATAAGTACAAAATAGTCTATGTTGCAAAAATTAACAGCATTATTAATGCGGTAGTGCTTTTAATAATAATTTTAGTGAATCAGGTATATCCCTGAGTTGGTGACAAAAGCAACTCATCTGAATTGTTAATTCGTGGTTGAAACAAATGAACAGGTAATAGCATAATGAATTAACATTGGATAAGACATAAAAGCGTGAAGTCGTATTTGTAAAATGTTGAAACGACGAGTATTTGAGAATACCACTTCATTCCCATTTGAATAACAATCTTTAAAATCTCTGAGATGTCAGCAAAAAGCAAGGTGAGAGGTCCTATCAAAATATCACGACAAAGAAAGAATATAATGATGGTAGGCTACAACTGGTCAATAAAGTGAAACTGAATAACAAACGCAAAGAAAATCAAAACAGCCTTTTGCTGAAATGATTATTAAAATGATTTTACTAAGTATATCATTTACTTACATTCAATATTATTTTTGTTCTTGTTTATTATTTATCATTTAATAAAGAGTTTATTTCGAATGTTATTGATAAGATGTTAAATTAACATTTCGCTAAATCTGAAACGCTACCGTTTTTTATTTGTTTTTCTTTCTTAATTCAGCATGATCAAGTTTACTATAATCAATACTTTTCTTATTCAAACATCATTTGAAGCCTTTTTTTTAATTGCTCGGCTAGCAACATTATGAAATCAGTGAATAGTATAACATTGAATTAATTAATTGTTTGCCACTTGCTTATGAAATCTTCGTAATTTATAACATGAACTAAAATGCAAAAATTTGTATGCCATATTGCATGAGCATATTAAAACTGGGATATGTCAATATCTTCAACCGACAACAATATTGTAGATAATGAGTGCTAAAGAACAGTAACGGTTTTTAGTATTAAACAATTAAATACCCCAAAGAACGACCTTCGCCCAATGTATTAGATTGTACGATGAATTTTGACCATTGTAATTTCAATCGGTAATTAACTTAGATAAGTATTAGCTTTGGTTCGTTTATTAATTTTTGGCTTCTTTTCGAAATTAAATAATTTAATTATCTTTAATAGTATCTATGAAGTTAAAATGAAGTTAAAATATTAGGTCAATTATTGTCATTATTTTATTGAGCCACAGGCATTTTATTTAATTATCACAACGTTGAACAAACTTTTCGCTTCCTATTTTCATCAGGCTTACTTGTTGTGGAAGTCAGATCACCCTTATATCAAATTCCACCTACCAGGTATTGATGTAACTGACACACAAATGTTTTTCACAGCCTATTCTCAGGTAAGAGAAATTATTTCATGCCATCAAATTCACTGAAATTTCAAAATTGATCTCAAACTTTAGTTGTAATAATTTTTCAGTGTGATCCTACACAAACATGTCAGGATGAATTTAGCTAGTTGATACTCTTCGGGATCTAGAACAAATACTACCTTTAAGAAGTAGCTCTACAAAGTTCGAGATAAAAGGAGGATGCATCTACCGAACTCAGTATCGGCAGAGATGTCTTACAGTGACAGCTTCGGGCCTTTACATTCTGATAACTATGTCTGCTTCGGCATTGGTGTCAGTCTATACTAGCCCAAGTCGGTGGCCTTTCCCTTGGATAAAAAAGTTTGCCTGGACCTGAAATTTCATGGGCAAATGCACTTAACTGTGTGAAGCACTACATACAACGGGCATTATATTAATACTTAGATAGCAAAACGGAGGTAATCTTTGATATTTCATTTCTTACAAGTAGACTGGCAACTTCAGCATCAAAAATCGCAGACATAAGATGCACTGACCCTTCTAAATTCCTCAAATGTATCATATTTTATATGATGTTCTCACTTGTGGAAGTAGATAAAGCTATAAATAATAGCGTGTAGAATATTGGATGGAACAACTTTAAAGGATGTCTATGGTACTCGAACCTACAACTTTTGTAAACATAACGAACATGCTAATACACATACCAAAGCAATGCTTCGAATTTTCTCCGTCCCACAAGTAGACTTCAACTTGTTCCTATCCAAGGGACCCAAAATTATTTATAGTTTTATGTTCTTGCCTTGTTGTTTCTGGGTTTTTATAATGTAAGCACCTTATAATTTTCGCTGTTAAGAACAGAACTGCTAAAATGAATATAGAAAATTCGACGTATTGATTTTCTATAACAAATAGCTAATCTCTCATTTTCACAGATGTGAATTCGATTCCCACTGACATTTGTCCATCCAAGAGGGTTTTAACCCACTATTCTACACGCTGTAATTTGTAGCTTTATCTATTTCGAGTTCCAACTCTAAGAATAATCTACTTCATATCTCACGAAGCTTTTAAATTTTTGTAAACTTATCATGATGTAATCAGTCTTGTGTTAATAAACATATATTTACATTTATTTACACACTTTGCCTCTTTATACCTTCATAGGGTAGTTCATTCAATCCATCAAAACATCTCTGAACTCTTTCCTTCAGAAGGGATTTTACTTTTGTAACTAATATGGGTGACTTGGTTGTTTACTTAAAGAGTGATATAATTGTTGGTGCGGTCAAAAGTCCATTTCAAAGATTCATGACGTTTATGCATTGTTCTTGACGTTTTGAAGTTGATGGTGGTTGTCCTGATCGTTTCGATTTGACTTTATTTCATTGAATCTTGTAATATCAAAAGGTACACCGGTAACTGAAACATTCAATCTAAAGGCAATTTTTCATGAGTGTCCTTCTCTGACAGTTATATTTTTGTCTAATTTCCGATGTTAATTGAAATATTGGGGCCATTTTTTGGTATACTATTCAAAGAAGGTTTGCATTTTCGAGCTTAAAGCTGAGAAAAGTAATAACGAGGATACAGGAGGCAGTCGAAAAAGCCAGCTTCTATATATGGCTGAAGCGAGAAGACCTACTTTCCATGCCAACTGGAAAGTAGGGGAGACTGGCTGATTGACAGGTGAACCAAGGTAGCGGTCTCGTCCACAGCGCTCCCTCTTCCTGGTTCGAAGGCTTATACCACGAAACAGCTAGTCGGCTCTGGCTGCTGGAACTGAAACTAACACGATACTGTTGGAAGACCGGTTTAGAGAGTGCGCGGACTAATATCACACGCCCTTCCCCTCCATTGGTCAGTTGAAATTTAGACAGTGTCACGTGACAACTAGCTGGTGCTGGCTGCTGGAGCCTACCGGCGATTATTTAAAGGCTAATTTAGCATGATTGTCAGTCGCCCGCTGACATTCGTTGACGCTGCATCGACGAGACCAGAGAACAGATGAAAAAAGGACAAAAAAGAAATGCACGCGACACCAGAGCTGAAGACACCTCCGAAAAGGGGTAGGAAGTGCCACATCGAACACGGTAGAAGAGTAGGGGCCAAAACCGGACGTGGTTCCTCCTGAAGATGTCTTTAGCAACTGGTTCTTATAAAGGAGCTGTTCAGGTAGCAAACCACGAAACGTGGTTGGAATTCCTCCTCCGTTGTCCGGAAAGTGCTGAGCGTTTTTAAGCTAAACCTTTAACGCTGCATTGAACACACCTGAGAGGTAACCGAATTAAAACTTAGGCGTTGCGTGAAAGAGTTGTACGTTTCTTTTTCCTGATTAAAAATAGATTTATCTTCCATTCCGTTTACCTTTTATTGACATTTGAAATGGATAACTAAAACTTTCATATTCACGTTGTAATGCCCTTCTTTTTTAAAAAAAAGGAGGAAATGCTGTAATAAGATGCAACAACATTTGTGAAGTTTATTTATGGTGATGATGATGTAGGTGAATCAGGTGTTCGAAGTGTTTTAAAAAATTGGAACCTGGAGAGATTAGCTTGGAAGATGGAAATTGCAGCGGAAGACCTTCAAAATTGGATGAAGATGTTTTGAAAGAAAAAGTCGAGAAAAATTCAAATATTGTGACTAAGAACTTGCAGAGGAGTTGGAAGTTTCTAAAAGTACAGCTCATGAACTCCTAGTGAAGCTAGGGTACACTTCTAGCTATAATGTTTTAGTTCCTCGCAAACTCTCACAAAAGAATTGCTTTAACAGTATTCAAACAATTCTCCTGATACTTTCCCGATATTGCGCCACTTGTTTTTGTCTCTGCTGACCATATTGCAAGGAAAACATTTAACGATTTAGATGGAGTCGAAATGCATCTAGATAACTGCTATTCTTCAAAACCAGTCAAATTGTTTGCTGATGGAATATTTAAATTGCCTTATAGATGGGCAAATGTCACTAATGATAAAGGAAACTATTTCACTGAATAAAATTTATTGAAGGGTCAATTATCTATATCCCTTTGTGCATATTAAAAAACTCTCAGAACTTTCCGGACAAACTCATATAAATCTATTAGATTTTCTCGAAAGGAGATAGTTGATTATAGTTTAAAACTACAATATTCAGCATAAGGATTTCTTATTAATTTTCTCAGAAATGAATTACTTTATATCGGAATAACACTAATAAAAGCTAAACTTCATGACATAGATAGAATTTGGTATTGTTTTTAAACGGCACGACACGATTTTCTGTTCTAATGATTTAATATAGCAATTGCGCCTAAACGAGTTATAAACTCGTAAACAACATCAGTGTAAGTAAACGTAAGTTTGTATGTTTGTATAATTTACAATTAGAGTTACATTAATATATTTGTAATGTTTCACATGCCATAAATAACTGCGAATTTTAAATAGATAGGCTTTCGAACAAAACATTTAGGTGTACCTAACATTTTGGACGGTAATGTATATATTATTCATTAGTCCTTACCAACGATTTGTCCTTTATGCTTTAACCCAGATGATATAATCATATAGATTTGAAGAACTACTTTCAACTGAAACTTATAACAATTTTAAACTCCTACTCTGTCAGTGCTGAGCAAAGTGAATTATTGATATTGCAACAGTAAATAACCTCCCTGTTTGTAACCTACAAAAATATTTTATTTTATTTTTGTTACAAAAATTATACTTTATTTTACCTAGGCTTCATGTTCAAGTGAAAACCCGAAAACAACAATGTATTCGTTGTTAACTGATACACATGCACCTGTCGAAGCGCGGTAAATGAAAAGATTTTTGATTTTAAAGTTTATAAAGATTAAGCTCATTCATACTTGATTTCTTTTTTTATGGCAAGTTCACATCAGTTCATAT